>NW_023425404.1:190062693-190255193 GCF_014108245.1 Pipistrellus kuhlii | reverse complement strand
AGAAGCAGAGACCAATTAGATTGGTGGGGGGGAGAGAAGGGCTTATAAATTTTACAACAGTGGGGGTGGAGCTGTTTTTAGAGTAAGATTTCTTTTAGCAAAAAAAAAAAAAAAGGAAAAGAAAAAAAAAAAGAAAAAAGGAAAAAAATGTTTTGAAAGAACAATAGGATATGTGCTAAGACTTGGCCCCCAAAACACCAAGCTTCATTAATTGAGTCCCTTGACCAAAAATTCATTGAACTATGTTTTTGTTACCTCTTTTCCATAGAACTCAGAATAGTCTGTGACTGTGCTTATAGGAAATGAAAAGGAGATTAAGATTCAAATGAGAAGATACCAGAAGTAAAAGACCTGAAGTAGTTGTGGTTTACCTACATTTTATAATAAAGAGGTTGAAATCATTGAGACTTCTGGCTGTTAGACTTCTGGCCTTTAGGCCTAACTAAGTGGAAGAAATATTTTCATTAAAAATTAAACAAATGGTGGCCACATTATAAATGAGCAAGTCTAGTGTTCTCATTCCTTAGGAAAGTACGTTATGAGGCTGAATTTTGCCTCTCAATTCTAGATAATGGAATAGAAAAAACAAACACTCATAAAAGAAACTATACTTAGGTTTATTTTGCTTTGAATTTATCTTTCGATTGTGTTTTTTTTTTTGTTGTTGTTTTTGTTTGTTTGTTTGTTTTGGGGGGGGATCAAGAAAAATACCACATTGTTTTAAAATTAGAAATCCAGAATTCCCTGAAAAACTTCTATATTTCTAGTTATATTCTGAAGAATACTTATTAACTTTCTCATTTAGATGACAGTTTAGCTTTGCTATAATCAGAATAAGTGGGTTTGAATCCAGCTATAAGACTTTTTAACTGTGGATTAATTTCTTAATATCTTTAGGGCTTAATGCTTTTATCTGTAGAAAGGTGATAAAAATTGTTATTGTGAACATTAAACATGATAAACAATGTGAAGTACTTAGCACATGCTTGCTACACATCCTATCATATTGATATTGTTATTATGTTTTATATATATATATATATATAGATAGATAGATAGATAGATAGATAGATAGATATAGATATATGTATACATGGACCATTAGACTCTTAAGAAATGGACATATTTTGATATGTAAGAATCTACTCTAATAAGAAAGAAATATGCAAATTGACCATACATCTGTGACATCCCACTAGCCGATCAGGAGTGAGTATTCAAATTAACCCAACAAAGATGGTGTGTTAATTTGCATACACAGGCACAAAGCAAAGACTGAAGGCTCCCACCCGAGCAAAGACTGAAGATTTAAGACTGAAGACCATGAAGATGTCTGAAGACTAAAAGCTGAAGAGTCTTGGCTTCTCTGTTGTGGCCTGTACAAAGGCCTGGGTCTTAGGTGCCAGAGGAAAACCAGTGCTGGCAGCCAGGGGAAGGAAGGCTTATTACATGAATCTTCATGCTACGGGCCTCTAGTATACAATATTCATGCTATCACAGATGAAGGATTTGGTCAGTTAGCCAATTTCTTTGCTCTTATCCAAACACTGCAGTGTTAAGCCCTCCATGAAGTCAAAAGCAGCATTCATCTCAGACCTCAGAAGCAGGACAACCTCAACTATTTAAAGAATTTAGATCCAGTTCCTTACAATGATATAGAAACAAAGGAGTGGGGACATATTTTTCAGGGGCATGGACAGTATCAGACATGAGAGCAGATATTTAGGGTTTCTGGGTTGTGTTGCAATAGTGCTGAGCACTGCACCCTGAATCTCAGAGGCATCCAAGAAAAAGCCTTTCTTGCCCACATCTAAAGGCAATTATTTTTCATCATTTTTAATCATGCAATTAGCATAGTGCCTGGTACAAGATCATACTTATTGCAAATTTTGAAATGAATGTATAAATGAATAGATTAATGCCATTGTAGTAAATCCCTTCCAACTTCTACAGAGACTTAAAAAGGATGGGCTAGGCTACCTTTCTTCTGGGACATTAGAAGTCTACTAGTAATACAACCTTCCTCACCTCCTCATTTCCCATCTGGAATATTATAATTGACATTCAAGAGTAAAATTTTCATTTTTCAATCCATTTTTTACTCATTACATATAGGAAAAAATTTCTCTCTCTCTAGGGTTTGGACTACTACATCATTTACATTCTATTTCAATCTTAAAACATTAAACATTCACCTTAATCTATACATATCATAGTACATGAAAGTCTGTGTATTATTTTATAAAGGACATTCTTGTATTTTTTTCATGTTTACTTCTCAAATATACACAAAGTTACTAGATGGCTTGTAATTGTAAACTCTTTTAAGGAAGGAACTACTCCATATCTGACAAAACCATACATCAGACTTATTTTCTGAAATACCAGTAACTTTCTGTGCATAAGTATATGAAACACACACACACACACAATCCCCTAGGATGTAGTCACATCAGTGATGTTCATCATGAAAAGCTTTTGTATGTGTTTGTGTATGACCTGTATTATTAACACAGCTTTCCTAAGAAAAATGAAGCATAACCAGATAACTGTTTTTTTTTCTAGAACAGTTTTCCTCTTATAAGATATTCAAAGAGAATAGCTGTCAAAGGTTCTTTCAAGTTCACCTAATGAATTGTTTCCACATGTGTTGAACCTCCAGCTCACTGATGACTTGAAGCAAGAGGGCATCCAGTTGCCAAAGCTTTCGCTGAAAGGCCGTTTTATTCCGTTTCACTGTGGAGTTATAGGAGGACATTCTTATTTAAGAAGTTCTAAAAGGCTTCTTCAAATAAACTGTAGTTTAACTTTAGAGAATCTTTCCACTAATAAAACCTCAATGTTTCCTGTATGTGTCTGTTCTGGGACTTTAGAGCATATTCCTTCCTTATCTGCATTCTGTAGGAAAATGTATAGACTCCTACAACTTTAAGTGTGATCATAGCAACAAAACTAAGCCAATATGCAGCATGGAAGTGTTTTAAATGCTCTGCCTACTCATGGAAAACACTTTAATTTTTAGATCATTAACCCTAATATTTTTTTAGTTTTTAATCCTTATCCAACGATATGTTTTTATTGATTTTTGAGAGAGAGAGAGAGAGAGAGAGAGAGAGAGAGAGAGATATCAATGGGAGATAGAAACAGCAACAGATTGCCTTACCCATGAGCCCTGATGAAGAATTGAAGAATTGAACCTGCAATCTTTTGGTGTACAGGACAATGCTCCAACCAACTGAGCACCCAGCCAGAACTACCCCTAATGTTTTATATCTGATTGTGCAAACATAATTATGACATTTTAAATAATAATTCAGGTATATTATACTTTTGTGAATATGGTACTCTACCTGACATTTTTGAAAAATTGGTCTATAGTTATTATGGATAACATTTGTTATGTATATTCTTTAGTTCCTCTCTCTCATCTTTCTCTTCTTCAACTCAACAGTAATTGCATGCTAAATATGTGTTAGGCACTATTTTAGATTTTAGATGGCAGAGATAGAATAACACATAAGACAACCATAGTCCATGACACAAGAAAGCTGATATTTGAAAGGCAGGAAAGAGAGGTAATAAAAAGTAAGAAAATTAACAGACAACATACATGTAGATAATGATAGCTTTAAGAAAAAAATAAAAGATGCAAGAGGGACAGAGAGTTACTTGGGGATTCAGGGGTGCCAGGGGAGACAGAGAGGGATGGCATCTCTAAAGTGACAATGTGCTTCCTCCTGTCTAAAGCTGAGTGAGGTGTTCTTCTACTTATTAGTATCCTCTGACCTGTGTCTTTGACTCCTCATCTGCCCCGGACACCTCTATTTTTATTGAGAAGCTTCTCTTTTTCCATCCTCCTCAGAATACATTATACTGAGTACAATTCCTTCACTGACACTAATTATCTCCATAGGGTTCTAAGTCATAGCCCCAACCTCTGGCCCCAGGTTGGTACATGAGGCAGTCCTGGTCAGTTATATTTCACAGCCTCTTCCAGTCATAACTGGTGGCTCAGTGATAGACAGGTGAGCCCAGTCTTGTCAAAGTCCTCCTCTAAGATGGTATATGCTAGTACTGAGAGAATAGTTCTAGTATTTCTTTATGATATAATACAGTATCAGTTGGATCCCCACACTCTCCAGGTCAGCCTCACTGCACAGTTTGATACTTATTTTTAAATCATCTTTCTTAAATAATTTGATATGGATTGATGTCACACCCAGAAGTATCCTGAATATATATGTCCACACTGCTGGCTCCTGCTTTCCATTATGTAAATATGTTCAAGCCTTTTCTGTTAAACACAAAACAAATTACCCATTCCAATACCATGTCACGTCCAGGTACCTGTATTCTCTTTCTTATTTTCTTCCCCAAATCTATGTCTTCTTTTTCAATAATTTTAAAACAAAATTGCATATCCTCAATGTCTCTATTTCCCTACTATTCAATAGCTAGCTATATTTTAGTCTGCCTTCTGTTCTTATTACACATTTTAAAAAAATATATACTTTATTGTTTTTGGTTTTTTTTTTTTTTTTTTTTTTTTACAGAGAGAAAGGGAGAGAGATAGAGAGCTATTGGGTCCGCAACTACGTAATTGCGGGTTTCACACATATATGGCTTCAGTTGAATTTTTAGGTTTGCAGACGTAGTACAAATGTAAAACACATTTTGTTATTCGATAGTTGGCTATTCAGCTGTTAACCAGTAAAAAAAGTTTTTTGATCTGTTTTGTAGTTTTCATTTGGCGTTCGTTGAAAAATGGAAAATTAAAAGGAACATTTTCGTCATATTTTGCTTTTTTATTTCCGCAAAGGGAAAAATGCATCACAAGCTCATAAAAAGTTATGTGCTGTTTATGGTGACGAAGCCTTAAAAGAACGGTAGTGTCAAAATTGGTTTGCCAAATTTCGTTCTGGTGATTTTTCACTCACAGATGAAAAACGCTCTGGTCGTCCAGTTGAAGTTGATGACGCCCTAATCAAAGCAATAATCAATTCGGACTGTCACAGTACAACACGTGAGATTGCAGAGAAGCTTCATGTATCACATACATGCATTGAAAATCACGTAAAACAACTTGGCTATGTTCAAAAACTCGATACATGGGTTCCTCACGAACTGAAAGAATCACAGTTAATGCAACGCATTAGCAGCTGCGATTTGCTAAAGAAACGTAATGAAAATGATCCATTTTTAAAATGACTGATAACTGGCAATGAAAAATGGGTTGTTTACAACAATATCAAGCGGAAAAGATCGTGGAGCAGGCCAGGTGAACCAACTCAAACAACATCAAAAGCTGATATGCATCAAAAGAAGGTTTTGTTATCAGTTTGGTGGGATTACAAAGGAATTGTCTACTTTGAACTCTTACCACCCAATCGAACGATCAATTCTGATGTCTACATTGAACAACTAATGAAATTAAACAATGCAGTTGAAGAAAAGCGGCCCGAATTGACAAATCGAAAAGGTGTTGTATTCCATCATGACAATGCAAGGCCACACACATCTTTGGTCACTCGGCAAAAATTAATGGAGCTTGGTTGGGATGTTTTGCCACATCCACAATATAGTCCTGACCTTGCACCATCTGATTACTTTTTGTTTCAATCTTTACAAAACTCCTTGAATGGTAAAAATTTCAATAATGATGATGATGTCAAATCGTACCTGATTCAGTTTTTTGCTAATAAAAACCAGAAGTTTTTTGAACTTGGGATTATGATTGCTGCCTGAAAGATGGCAAAAGGTCATTGATCAAAATGGGCAATACATTACAGAATAAAGTTATTTAGTTCCATGAAAAAATTGTCTATGATTTTCTTTAAAAAATCCGCAATTACCTCGTTGCCGACCCAATAGAAACGTCAATGAGAGAGAAACATCGACCAGCTGCCTCTTGCACACCGCCTACCGGGGATGTGCCCACAACCAAGGTACATGCCCTTGATCGAAATCAAACCTGAGACCTTTCAGTCTGCAGACCGATGCTCTACCACTGAGCCAAACCAGTTTTGGCTTATTACACATTTTTAACAAGTTATTATAAATGGCATTGTGGCAAAATCCAATAGGCATTGTTCAGATGCTGCTTTTTTTTTAAATAAATATATTTTATTTATTTTTTACAGAGAGGAAGAGAGAGGGATAGAGAGTTAGAAACATCTATGAGAGAGAGACATGGATCAGCTGCCTCTTGTACACCCCCTACTGAGGACGTGCCTGCAACCAAGGTACATGCCCTTGACAGAATCGATCCTGTGACCTTTCAGTCTGCAGGCTGACGCTCTATCTACTGAGACAAACTGGTTTCGGCATGCTGCTGTTTTTGAATAAAAATACAAAATTGTTTTGCCATTACAGGCCAAACTACCACTCTGACTTGGTTATCTATCTACCTTTCTGAAAACTCCCCCTCTCTATTTTTGTTTATGTTTAATACCCATGTCTTTCATAAACATTATTGTTTCCCTTTGTGTTATCTTTGGATCTCTTTTTAAAAATATATATATATATTTTATTGATTTTTTTTACAGAGAGGAAGGGAGAGAGATAGTCAGAAACATCAATGAGAGATAATCATCAACCAGTTGCCTCCTGCACACCCCCTACTGGGGATGTGACCGCAACCAAGGTACATGCCCCTGACTGGAATCAAACCCAGGACTCTTCAGTCCACAGGCTGACACTCTGTATACTGAGCCAAACTGGTTTAGGCTATCTTTGGATCTCTTAATGTTCATTCTCTCTAGACCAGGGGTGTCGAACTCAATCAGAGAAGGGCCCAAAATCTAAAATCCAGCCTAAATCGCAGGCCGAATGGTTTACTGAACAGTCATAAACTGTCATTGTGATGGAAACGCAGCGGAGTGCAGTGATGACAGTGTGGTGCGGGCCACATTGCAAGGCCTGACGGGATGGATTTGGCCCGCGGGCCTTGTGTTTGACACATGTGCTCTAGACCATCCTAAACATACCCTAGGCTTCAATTGCCACATATTCCAAATCAATATTTCCTGCCCACACTTGACTTCAAAGATACACAAATACACACACACACACGTACACATGCACACACACAATGTAGCCTTTTTAGACACTGATGAACATGATCTCAATTTCAACATTTGCTAAATGCCATCATGGTAGTCTTCATGAAGCTCACTCCACCCCATGTTCCTTATCTCAGTAAAGAGAGCCATAAGCCATACTCTGTTCCAAGGCAGATAAAGCATCTATTAGGTGATTAAACTAATAGGATTGTTCCGAGAAGGAAATGACATGAAAATTACTTAACACAATGGTGTTCTGGCCCACAATGCTCAGAAAAGAGCAGGCATAAAAAATATGGTCTGAAGGAGTCAATAGAATTAAACCCATTTTAATAAATCATGATATACATAACATACATATTCAACTTGCAAACCAGGTTTATAGGCTAAAACTATACTAACTCAGTTTTTTATTTTCAGTGAAAGACTACATAAATAACTAAAAAACTAAAGATAATAATTAAAAAAAATTAAAGATAATAATCTCCTCTTCTTCCAAACAAAACCTTTCTACCTCCTTACACAGGCTACAGGAGTGGCTGGGAACACTTTCTCATCCTTCACCTGGCACATCAAGCACTTTGCTCTCATGGACGCCTCTGGGTATTGATCCCAGCTCCAGAGGGCATCCCCCTTCCTGAGCATTCCCCTCAGTAAGAGCAGTTATCACCTTGCATCATTAGTATTTATTTATGAACCTACCTCTGCTGTAGACTTTCAAATGTTGAGTTTGATGTTGTCTTTGTCTAACCACCATGCATCTCCTAAGTTTGATCTGTTATGAAATATCTGTGAAACATATACATTTTAAATGGAGAATGACATCCTCCATCCCCTAATGACAAACTTGTGAGCTGTGAGGCATTCCCAGAAAAGCAAAATGACTACAGTAGTGGTCGAGCCACGGTTTGCCACTCTGTTGTTTGCCGACCACAGACTATAGCATTCACGTAGTCTCCCTTGTATTTCAGAGCTGTGATAAAGCAACATTTCCCCATAACAATAAGTACGTGTAAATGTGGTGCATTTAACAATTTGGTCTTCATATTGAACACCTGCAAAGGTGTACTGGGGATTGACCCCCACCATCAATGCAGACTGAGAAAGTTTGTTGTGAAGAACATTTGCTTGTCTCAGCTGTCTTTGATTTACTCTGTAGCTTGGCTCCCAAGTAGAATCTTATGAGTTGACTTCATTTCATGACTAATGCTCCAAGATGCTGATTGTTTGAATTAAAGTCTCTCTACTCCTCATGCCATTCACACGCAATCACTAATGCTAGCTCTCCAAGATTTAAATGACTCTGTGTGGTGCTCCCTGGTAGGCTCAATAAGAAATAACAAAGAGTGGCAGTAGGAAGGTGACTCTGTCCAGGAAGCTTCCAGAAAGTATGTTTTCTAGGTCTTGGTTCAGATTATTTTACCCTCTTTTACTAGTATAATATCATCATAATACAAGAATCATGGGATCCAGCCTACCTTTTTAGCTCAGTGACCAACAATATCTTCATGAAAACACTTGCATTACTTTACCATCAATGCCATTAAAAAAAAAAAAAAATGAAAAACATCCTCGCCATTTTTCTCAATGGTTAGAGCAGTGTTTCCCAACCTTCTCTCATGATGAGAATCACCTGGTGGAGTTGTTAAAACACAGGTTCCTGAATCCCAACTAAGAAGTGCTAAACTAGAATTTTTGAGAACATATAGGTAAAATTGCATACCTAACTTAGTGCTCTGTATATAAAATCTGTCTTAGAGCACTAGTTAAGTACACAATTTTACCTATATGTTCCCAAAAATTCTAGTTTAGCACTTCTTAGTTGGGATTCAGGAACCTGTGTTTTAACAACTCCACCAGGTGATTCTCATCATGAGAGAAGGTTGGGAAACACTGGGTTAGAGCATTGGCTGCAGATTGAAGGGTTACAGGTTTGATTCCGGTCAAGGGCATATATTTGGTTGCAAGCTGGATCCCTGAACCTAGTCAGGGTGTGTGCAGGAGGCAACCAGGTAATGTGTCTCTCTTACCTTAATGTTTCTCTCTCTCTCTGTCTCTCCCCCACCCTTTCATCCTCTCTAAAAAATAAATGAGGGAAAATATCCTCAAGTGAGGGTTAACAACAAAAAACAATAAAAACGAAAAAATCACAAGTTTGATTTCTTAAAAGCAATACACATTTGTTATCTTATTGTTCTGGAGGTCAGAAGTCCAACAATGGTTACACTGGGCTAAAATCAGCTAAAGGAAAAGTTGAATTTCTTACCAGAGTTTCTGAGGGAGAATGCATTTTCTTGAATTTTCCAGCTTCTGGAGGCCACACACTCCCTTTGGCTCAGGGCTACTTCCCTCATCTTCATCTGCAAGCCAGCAATGTTGGGCTGAGTACGTCTCAGACTTGCTTTTCTGTGGTTCTCTTTTCTGCCTATGCTCCCATTTCTAAGGACGTCTGTGATTACCCGTGCCCACCTACGTCCTCCAGGATAATCTCCTCATATTGACATCAGATGATTAGCAACCTTGATTCCAGCTGCAACAATATAACCTCAGGTTCTGGGAATCAGCACATGGACATTGGCAGGCCATTACTCTGCCTATTACAATATGTAAGAAACATCGCTGTTGAAAGTTGCCAGGGAAAACACAGGATGCACCATGTATTTGAATTTCAGATAAACAGTACATGTTTGGGGGAATATAAGTATTTCCTATACATTAATAATATACCTAAAACATTCCATGGGATATATATTTTTAAAAATCCATTATTTATATAAAATTCAAATTTAAATGGGTGTCATATTTTTTAGTGACTTTATTCTATTTATTTACATTTTATTTTATTTTTCCCCATCACCATTTATCCCCTCTATGCATTCTTCCATCTCCATCTACCTCTCTCCCCTTCCCATAACTAATAGAAAGAGAGAACTCTTGGACATGTCTGGTATTTTTATTTGACAAATCTGGTAACCCTACCAGGAACAGAAGTGAGTAATCCTGGTTTGAGATCCAGACACAAAAAGTACCAAAAGACTTAAGACAGTCACTTCCCTGACCTTGATACTTATTACAGTATTGTATATTAAAGTGAAATTCATGGTCCCGATCTTATGAGATTGTTAAGCAAAATGTAAAATACCTTTTCTATGAAATAATATATATCAATTATAATGTTATTTTATTAATTCTCTCATTTAACAGAAACTTCATGTGATAATGTTATGAGGAATCAGGAAATAAAATTACATACCAAGTATAATTGTAACATAATTATAACATACTGGAAGCAAAGATTCTAAAATGTCAAGAGAGATTTCTCTTTCTTGGTAAGGTGATTGCTTTAAACTTCCACTGTGTGCCCTAACCGGTTTGGTTCAGTGGATAGAGCATTGACCTGTGGATAATTTGCATCTATGACATTTATTTACCATTATTAATAGAAAACATTATACATTGTGTATCATGACCATTTTAAATTTTTTAATACGCATTTCATTCAGTTCAAAAGTCAACAGTGAAAATATGGAGTCTGTGTCTTTTAAATTAAACCCATTCAAATACCTATTGTTTTAATAACACTTGAGAGAACACATCACGGAGTGAGTATATAAAGCTGCGATACAATCACTCAGATAACAGCATCAGGAATCACTGTCACACAACTTCAATGGCTTCGCTAATTATCAACATTTGTGAGAACCTGGTCATTTCCAGCAACTTGCTCTTTTGATTAATGTCTTGAAAGTAAAGCCAGCTGTTAATTATGTTAACAACCAATTCCTTGGGAATCATCATAATCCATTTTAATGGGCTGACAATTATTATTAATCAAACTCAGAGAACTGAACAAGTACTACATATTTGAAAATTCAGCTTTCTTAAGGATCAGAGGATAAGATATGTATGATAGCAAAGAATGACAGCAAGCATCTTTTTAATGGAGAAAGTAGTATTTTTTCCTAGTTATGTGTAGGCCTTTGATTGTATTATACTATTCAGCTAAGCCTACTCCCATGATGCAAAGCAGCCAGCCACAGAGTGGAAAATGTAATTTAGAATTAGTTGTTTGGTATATTGTAGGAAAGAAAAAAGATGCTAGATATAACTTAGTAAGAAACATAAAAACAAATAAAACCTGACATTGTGGGCATAGATTTAAGAAAAAGATCATTGGAAGAAGAAAGACACTGAAAAGAAGACCCAAAGGAACTTTGAGTTTTTTCTCTTGCACTTGCTCTCTATCATTAAGTACTTTTAGTCATTTGTCTTTTGTAAGTGGCATTCAAAACCATTCATATCATAGAGAATGTCACATGGATTAATTCCTAGCCCTGGAGCCACAGGCTTTAATGATGATAAATATTTGGTACATTTGATAAAAACTCAAGTGAAAGACTAAATACATTCCATTTTGCATTTCTAGTTAACAGATCTATGTCAATGGCATTTTTTCCTTCCTTCGTTCCTTCCTTCCTTCCTTCCTTCCTTCCTTCCTTCCTTCCTTCCTTCCTTCCTTCCTTCCTTCCTTCCTTTCCTCCAACACTAGCTATCCAGTTCCTACTTTGTAGAAGGCTCTGTGTAAGTGCTATAGGTATATAGATGGGCAAGAAAGATATGGCCTTGCTCTGGAAATGCTTATGGTGTGTTGAGAGAGTAAGGATAGCAGGAGAATAAGTACATAGTTCAAGTAACTCTAAGTGGATAATAAGAATTGCAGAGAACATTAAAAAGAGTGATGTGATAGAGTGGACAGGAAGGTAGTGTTACTTTAGGACAAAGGAAGAGTCCCTAAGAATGTGACATCTGCACACAGGCCTGAAAGTCTAGAAGACAAAGACCTGGGAAACAACCTTCTGGGCAGAGGATGCTACAACAAGGTCTCCAATGTGGAAGAAGGTTTGGGTGTTTGAGGACTAAGATACCTGTGGGCTTGGAACACAGTGCACAGTAAGGGGGAGAGTATAAAATTAGTGCTGTAGACAGGCAAAGCCCAGATTTCAGAGAGCCTCCCTGGATATAGGAAGGGTATGTTAGATTGCACTGGGAAGCAATTGGCAGATTGTTTAGTTGGTCAGTAACATTATCTGAAATTAGCATATTCCTAAGAACAAAGGTTTTTCAGTGGATAATGGCTAAGATAATGAGTGACAGAGATACAGGAGTAGATTTTAAAATCTAACCATATGTTTTCATCACCTTCCTTTTTCAACAAAATGCACTTTAACGTTTAACAAAAAAAGAGCTTGAATTCAAATTGATGCACATTTATTTATCTAATACTAATTTTTCTGTGAAACTGATTATATAAAAATCTCTCCTCAATTACTAGTAGAAAACTCCCAGTTATGTATCAGAATAATCATCTATCCTAATCTGCTTATCTCTGAAGCAAAAAGAAAATTTTCTGGTTGCTTATGCAGGGCTCTCAGCAAAAACAGGGTGTTAGGATATAAAAGGATATAAGCAAAGATCAGGCACCACTAGATATTAGGCCGGAATTTGCTCACTCCCAGGTGATAATTCATCTCTATTGCCTCCTTAATGCCTTTGGACTACAGCCTTACTATCTTTGCATCACTTGTTACATCCACAGGCATTTAATAAGCATCTGACTTCCTGTTAGAAAGAGGTCTCTCCTATGGAAGATTTGGGGAATATTACCAGAGATATTAAAAAATGATAAATTGCCATGAATTCTTTTATTGAATTATGAAGAAATTGATATCAGGAATCTTGGAAGGAAGATTGATTTTCTGAACTTATGTATGCTATCCCAATACTCCATTGATAATGGTTTGAATATCCCATTAATTGTGATCTCACTGGTCATGGAAGCACATTCCTGGGAACCAAGACAGTTCAATTATCCTAAATTGTCTCAGTAGCTACAGATAACTGAGTTTTGGTTGACTCAGCAGTCCTGGAATCAGAAGAGCACAAATTATCCTAAATTGCCTCAGTAGCTACAGAGAGTGCATTCCTGTAGACTCAGTGATCCCAGAATCTGGACAGCACAATTATTTTAAATTGTCCAGGTGGTCCCAGATAATGTGTTTCTGTCGATTCGGTGATTCATAGATACTTTAGGTAACTAACTTGCTCAGTTTCACTTCTGTAAAACCGTGAAGCAGGTTCCTTATTCCAGACCCAAAGATGTAATTGATACTTTTTTGATATTCTGCCAATATAAGCCAGACATGGGAAGCTGTTCGGGGTTACAAGGTCTGGAGAGCTTTTGCTCCTTCGTATGCTTTTAATAAATTACTCCATAATTCGACTTTTTTGAGGTGTCCTTTGTAAGATGGGGGTTACACTATAGCACTGTCAGAGGTTCTTCCAGCTACTTCCCCCCCCTCCTTGTTATTGTGAAGAATAAGTTAAGTCGTGATTTTAGCCTATATTTATCAATCAAAATTTAAAACAGATAAAAATACCTTTGTAGATGTAAAGTTCTTAGGAAAATACCTTCTGTAAGATATACGCATACACATATACTCAATGCTATATATGAATTAGAAGCTCTACATTTTCCATGGGCTTTGTCATAGATCATTGTTTCATAGGAAAATAAATGATATGAACCAGAATTTCAGAGAAACTTTGAAGAAAGATACTGACCCCAATTAAGAAATGGTGTACTGTTTTGCTTGATATATAATTGTGCTTCCTTGGTTAGAACAATATTAGACTTTGACTGATGCTCAAATAATATGTAAGTACTGGGTCAAGTTCTCCTTCAATACCTCTATTAAACCCCTTGCTCTTACAGAAGAGAACAAAATGACCAATATACCAGAGACCTGATTGCTAATTCTAACCATATTTTAGAAAGTTATGTCATCTGGAGGAAAATAGTGAATCACTATAAGTCCTCAGTTTTCCATCTGTAAAATGAGAGGGTTGTAGGAAAAACTTCCTAAAACTTCCTAAAGTTCTTCTTTATTTCTATGATATTGCATAAGTACAGAGTCATGGACTGTCAAGTTAGTGCTAACCGTGTCATTAAGCAGCTGTGTGACTTTACATACATCTCCTTCCCTCTCTGAGCACTGACCTGTTTATCTCTATACATAACAGACTAAGGCTTGCTCTGTCCCTAATAGATTTCAAATTCAATTTAATAACTACCAGCAAATGTTTATACCTCATGCCTATTAAATATATGTTTATAGATTTAGCAGTTGGGTATGCATCACACATTGTGATATGAGAAGATACTATAGACAGGATAATGAATAACCAGTATTAAAGAGATATATGTATTTTTCTAGGTTTGAAAAATAATAACCTGAAAAGATATTGAGCCTTTAATTATTTACATAATGTTTTAACCAATTGGAAATCCCTGAATATAGTACTTTATAAGGTACTCATATATTTCTAATTGTAGAACATTATCTCTGAATAAAAAGGTACATGGGTCTTCTCTACCTAAATAATAATACATGCTTTTGGTACAGATTTTGGAACTACAAAAATATAAAATGTAACTCATTTCTAATTCTATCACTGTAGGCCATCTGTATTATCATATTGGGGTACTTCTGAATTTTCATATAATTTGGATTATTATATAAATGCTTAGTGTAATCATAAGTGATAGATTAAATAGAGAAGGTAGACCGGAGACCTGGATGGCAGGACACACACAGGCTTTATTGGCGGGAAGGGTACCCCTGCTGGCTGCTTCCTCAGAGAGGAGCAGAAGAGAGCAAGGGAGGGGCATACAAGCATCTTTAAGGATAGGGGGAGGGGCTTAGGGCACTCAGTACATGCTGATTGATTAGGGACCTAGGGACTTAGAAATGGGGGCTTAAGGTATTTGGCAGGTGCTGATTGGTGGTTCAGAATGTCTGGCCGCAGGTGGGGTATATGTCTGTCTATCAACTGAGGGAAGGGAAGATCTATCATTCCAGGCTTCTGGTAATATTTTAAAAAAAATTGAGAGTCCGGGCAAGGTCAGGGGGCAAAGGTCAGTCTTCCATAGCAACTTCCAGCTGTGAGGGGGCATTGTTTTTTAGGGGCGTCTACCCCGAGTCTCAAAAGATTCTGGTGTTCGGTTCTGAATTCAGTGCCAGATAGATCTCTCCCACCTTCTGGTTGGCGAACGCCTGTATTCTGTACTGCATGAAACTAGTGAAAAAACGTATGAGACATGGGCCAAAGAGCAAGATTAAGAGTATAGATACCAGTGGGCCTATTATGGGAGGAGCCATGGAGAACGTGAGCAAAAAACAGGTAGTTTTTCCATGCTGGTCCAGGAGTGCAGCAACATGATTTTCCTTAAGAGACTGGTTTGTGATGAGAGCGATCCTGTTGAGAGCAATCCTGTTGAGTCACTTGGGAGGTAAAAGCTGGTCCTGGGGCTGCCACGGCATCACTTGTCTAGAAATCAGGGGCTTAGAGTATTTGGCAGGTGCTGATTGATGGTTCAGAGCTTAGGAATGTCTGGCAGCAGGTGGGGTTTACGTCTGTCCATCAACTGAAGTAAGTGGGGGTTTACGTCTGTCCATCAACTGAAGTAAGGGAGGATCTATCAATAAGTAAAAAAAAAAAAAAAAAAGAGAGAGAGAAAAGAAAAAAGTAATTGTTTTAAGTGTGTCCACGTGATTTTAATACCTTTTCTTAAGAGAGCTCTCTTGGCATTAATAAAAAAGGTAACTCTATGTCATTAAAATTTTTTTAAAATGTTTTTATTGACTTTAGAGAAAGAGAAAAAGGGATAGGGAGAGAGAGAGAGAGAGAGAGAGAGAGAGAGAGAGAGAGAGAGAGAGAGAGAGAGAAATATCAATAAGAGAGAAATACCAATTGGCCGCTTCCTGCATGCGATATGGAGCCTATAACCAGGACATATGCCCTGATCAGGAATCTAACTAGTGACCTCTTGGTACAGAGGACAATACCCAACCAACTGAACCACACTAGCAAGGGCTCACTGAAACTTTTTCTATTTTGTATTCTTTGGTCCTAAATATTCATTTGATTTTCTATTTTTTCTAACATTTTATATTAAGTTTTGAGCATTGCTATATCATATAATATACAATTCATTCATGTATCAAATACTTAGAGTGCTTTCCATGTGCCTAGTAGTGTGCTAGGTTCTGGGAGACCCAATGATGAACAAATGATACTTAGTCCCTGTCTTCAAAGAGTTTACATTTAAAAGAGGGGTAAAGAATGTAACAGGTATCATTGTGCAAATGATGATGATGACGACAATGATGATGATGATGAAGAATTAAGGGAACAAAAACCAGAAAGAACTTAAATCTATGAGGTAGTGCTTGAGGAAAGAAAGAAGTTAGAACTGCATCTGAAATAAGTATTGGGCATTTATCAAACCAAATATGTGGGAAAAGCATGTATATGCAAACACATAATGAAAAATCCACCATAATCAGGGAAATGTCTAGAATTTCCCAGACTACCTCAAGCAAGAGTCAGAGCGAGTGACTGGGAATGAGCTAATAAAATAAATGAGAGCCAACCAGAGAACCATATGGAAATGGATTTTGAAAAACAGTCTAATAAAAAAATCTGACAACGAAGATAATACTTACTGCATATTTGCTCTAGGCTAAGGACAGTGCTTACCACTGACTATTCTGGGATTCCTACAATTCCTATGCTCATTTTAGAGAGGAAAAGCCTGAGTAACAGAGACAATAAGTAACTCAATGGCACATGGCTAATGGCAAAGCTGGGGCTTGCCTCCCCAGGCAGTGTTCTCACCAATCTCTCCACCAGAGCTCCACAAGGCCTGCCTATCACCACAGTGTGCCTCCCCATAGGCATCAAAGAAATGTAAGAATAGAAGTGAGAAGCCCATGCATCACAAAGACCTCTCTATTGGGAAGAAATATTTGTTTCTTCCTGTGGCAAGCTCCCTTGCTTCCTATACTGTGGCATTCTTGAATTACAATCAGGAACACTCCTTTGATTTATATTTAGCTGAATTTGCTTCCCAGCACACGTCTAGAGTAAGTTCCCTTCAATTGTTTAAAGCTTTGTTTCTTGACCACAGGCCAAGAAAAATGCTTTTCTCACCAACTTCCCTCATTTATCATTTTTGTTCTGGGTCCTCAAGCAAATCCCCATATTTCTTATGTGATATTAACTTATTTATAGTAATGACAATATTTGCATAGCAGCCTCACCCATGTATGCCATAGAATGTTCAAATAATATTAATCAAATGTTCAATGTCATATTCTTAGGACCGAGCCTATTGCTTACACGTGAACCTTGACTAGTAAATAAAGGAGCTAGTGGCAAGCTCATTAGCATTTTAGTGACATGTGCAGGGAAAGGGTTCTGGGTTCTGGGTTGCAACCTTTGACTATGATCTACTTATGAGACCAGGATATGTGGCTAAAGCTTTGTCCCCAAAGCTAACCTCAACCCAGAGTCTTCTTACTCTTTGTCTACTGCTTAAACCAACTGGATTTTTTCAAAAGCACTTGAAGTATTTGTTCCACTTTGTGTTTCTATACCTTATTGCAGATAAAGAAATATGAATAACTTGGAAAATGCCTAAGAGAAGGTAATAAAGTGATTAAAGGTTGAGAGGTAGGTAAAACAAACAAACAAATACAAAACAAAACAAAACAAAAAAAACACAACCCAAAACAAACAAACAACCAAGGGGAGCCTGAGATAACCAAAAAGGAAGAGGTACTTAGTAAATGTTTATGTTCTGGAAGTGATAGTATAAAGATGAAGGCAGTGTATATGTGTCCTCTTTTCTTATTTAGACAAGGGTAAAGAAGTTGTGCTAATGGTGAAGTACGAGGCATTAAGGTCAGACTTAAATATAAATTTCATATATATATATATATATATATATATATATATATATATATATATATAAAGGCAATATATATAAAATATTATAGTACCTTCTCTCAGATATATTCTTTTAACATAACAATTTATTTGATTTAATACAACATACATGAATGCCTCAAGAACACAAATACTATGGAAATAGAGATAAGTAAGCCAACAGTTTATGGGTAAAAAAGGACAACATGGAATTATTGTTCCCTGGATAAGTGCTAATACAGAGATAACTAGGAGGGATGTTAGCACTGATGTGTCCAAAATATCATTACAAACTGGAGGCTAGAGTCAGAAGGTAGAAGTAAGTGTGTAGGAGTCATCAGGTTATAGGTTTCTTCTGTGTGGTGTGTGTTTTTTCCTAGCTCACAATCTTTTTTTTTTTTAATTTATTTTATCTTTATTTTTCCCATCAACATTTATGCCTTCTATGCTTTCTTCTATCTGCACCACTCTACCCCCCACAGATTTGAACACCACAATATTGTCTGTGTTCATGAGTTCTTTGATGTTTTGAGGAAATAAGAATGAGTGAAATCTCCAAAGAATGTTCAATAAATACCGAGTCTTTGTTTTGCTGAAGTTAATCATATCAGACCCCACGTGTTCTGTTTGGTGATTATAGAAAGACATTCTCTCTGAGAAAACTATTAAATGTAACTGTTGCAGATATGCGTTTTACTTTTAATGTATGCTTCTTAGTTTTTCCATGCAATAATAGGTATTATGAGGGAAACCATAGTGTTGGTATTTCTTAGGGCTGATGCAGGCATATTCATTGGAGAGCCAGGAAGCTTATGCAGAGATGCTTCTAGGGCTGAGCCCCTGTAGCAGAAGAGATGGTGATAAAGAACTGAAGGCTTCATTTCTTCCTTCCTAGAGCTAATAATCTACCTGGGAGAGAAAACAAACCTGTAATGTGCACAGTGGTGAAAAATAGATTATTTTAACACATAGCACCAGAATTCATATAGTAGAAGGAAGCTCTTAGTTATATGGTTTAAAACATGAGACAACTACCTTTCATATACAAGGGAAAAACTTTCTAGTAATAGAGTGTTTGACATCTTCTGAAAGAGAAGATGGGGAGAGCTTTGCTTTTACTTTTAGGGGCAGGGGGATGACTGAAAATAGATGTCCAAAAATAGGATAGAAAAGTGAAAATCTTAAGGATCTATTAACATCTATCTATTATCTATGTTAATAAAAAAAACAAGAAATTTGATGCTCTCTGTTAATATTGGAATGCTTAAGTCAATTTAAAATTGTTTCTGCTGATACATTCTTTCTTCCGACTAGTCAGCATAAATTACAGGGCATGTGCAGGAGGCAGCCAATATACTAGTATGTTTCTCTCTCACATTGATATTTTTCTCTGTGTGTCTCTCTCCCTTCCTCTCTCTCTCTCAAAATCAATTAAACATCTTTAAAAAATTGCTCCAACAGGGAATTGCAAATACTCTTGGAAAAAATAAAGTAAGAAACCCTCAGTAAAGAGACAGACAATATAGAATAGAATCAAATGAAAACTTTGAACTAAAAAAAGTATAGTAATAACAACCACAACAAGAAACATCACTAGATGGACTCAAATACAAATGGAGATGACAGAAGAAATATCAGTTAACTGGAAAACCTATCCAATGGAACCATCTAAAATGTAAACCAGAAAGAATACAGGTAGAAAAAACACTGGAAGACCTCAAAGACCACAGACATCTTGGGAACTACAAGAAACCTAACATTCATGTGAACAGAGCTCCAGAAGAAAAGGAGAAGATTAAGTCTGAAGAGAATACAATAAGAGAATAATGTGTGTTTCAGAAATAGAATACTTGATTTTTGTTGAAAGTACTGGACTAATTTAATTTTAAAGAAATAAAAATGTTTTCAATATATGGTGCTGGAACTAGATATCCATATTTTTTTTAAAAAATAACCTTATCTCTTACTATCTATCTATCTATCTATCTATCTATCTATCTATTTATCTATCTATAATCTATCTATCTACCTATCTATCCAAATTGGTTTTGTAATGAAACATAACCTAAACATAATATCTAAAATTCTAGAAGAAAACATAAAAAGAAACCCTGTGATGTGGAAAGTAAGGTGTTTTTAAACCTAGACCCAAAAGAAATAATAACAAATTTTTAAATTCTGTTGTTTGAAAGACACTATACAGAGGATAAAAAGACAAGCTGACAAGCCACATACTGGGAGAAAATATTTGTCAAGCATATGTATAACAAGAGACTCTATGTAGATTATATAAACAGTTCATAATAAGAAAACAATTTGATTTTAAAAATGAGCAAAAATTTAAACAATACTTTACTGAATAAAATACTCAAACAGCTAATCAGCACATGAAAAAGTACTCAGCAATATTATTTTTGGGGAAATTAAAAATAAAGCCACAAGAAACAATATTTTTACTAAAATGGCTTAAAGTAAAAAGACTGAAAAATAGCAAGTTTTGGTAAAGAAGTGGAGCAACTGCAATTATTACACATTTCAAGGGTGTAAAATGTGCAAACTGCTTTGGAGTATCTAAGGACTACTTTGGGAGAGACTTTAAAATTTAAATAAACAGCGCTGACCAGTTTGGCTCAGTGGATAGAGTGTCAGCCTGTGGACTCAAGGGTCCTGGGTTCAATTACTGTTAAGGGCATGTACATTGGTTGTGGGCACATCCCCAGTAGGGGGTGTGCAAGAGGCAGCTCGTCGATGATTCTCTCTCATCAACGTTTCTAACTCTCTATCCCTCTCTCTTCCTCTCTGTGAAAAATCAATAAAATATATTTTTTTAAAAATTATACCTTAATCAAAGTATATATATTTATACACACACATATACACACCCATACAATTTGATATAAATGTGTGTATACATGTGTGTACATAGAAAAAAATAGAGTGAAAATTTTCTAAGTTTGCCCTAAAGAAATATATTCATAGCAACATAATTCTAGAAAATCTACTAATATTTTATAATGCACTAAGCAAAATAAGAAAACTGATGGCTGCATTATTAGATACTTTGAAAACCATAAAAATAATAATTGCATTTCATTATCATCAGTTATACATTCAGTGGCCTCCATTATTATTTTTTTTATTTCAAAATCAACCATTAAATGCAGTAAGGACTATATTGTTTAGAGATGCTTACCATAGCAACTGATGGAATGAATACTGATTTTCTAAGGCAAACAATCTTCTCCTGATGTGACAATTTTTACAAAACTCAATTATTATTCTAAAATGCCCTTACATTAAAATATTTTAGGTGCTATAGACACATATGGAAATTATAATTTTCATTTTCTTCTGTAGACAGAAAGATGGTTATCAATGCTAATTTCCTTTGTAAGCAAATTTGGAATGATTTCCTAAATTAGCCTTTTATAAAGTCTTTGTTTCACTATTAACATGAGTGTGATATTACTTAATAGGCACGTTTTTACATCTTAATTGACTATTAAATATAGAAAAAAACACATTTGATGTAAATGATATTTGATAAGGGTGTCTTTTAGTGACAATTAATTATTTCAGTCCTTGTTAATATCCCCAGGTCTCTAGAGATAGATGGGGAAAAGGCAATTTTCTTTCTTTCTTTCTTTCTTTTTTTTTTTTTCTAACATCTGTGTTTGGGTTAATGTTGCTTTTAAAGTAAAATTGTGTTGCTTATTTCCCAATCCATAGTTTTAAGTTTTTAAAAAAGGTAACTTGCATTTCAAAGAAAATTTGAGGTTTCTAAGTCATATAATTTCCTGTTTTCTTTTTGTATAAAGGTATAAAGCACGCTGAAAAAAATAACAAAACAAAAATATAGACAAAATTGGGCACGGCTTTTATTTTGTAGATAGTAATAATACATACTCTTCAACTCACATTTTTACTTCAAATAGATTAGGAAAATTTGAAGGACTTAATAATTTTCAAAGACAAATGTTGCCTCTAAGAGTCAAGGGCATTTGTGTTAGGAGCCAAACCTGTCTTTTGTGTTCTAGATACTTCTGGTGGGTTATTCTGGTGCCATTTTCATTAAGGTTAAGAATTATTGGATCGAATGTGAATGTAAACTCTTATTTAAAAAATAATTAACAAAGCATACTTGAAAAACCTTTATTTCACTTCCCTGGTACCAGTTGTTCTTCATTTGAACCAGGGAAGGGGAACATCAGGCCTGGGAGCCATATAAGGCCCATGAAATCATTTGATCTGGTCCTGCCAAGGCATTAAGAATGAGTTTGACCAAATGTAGGAGGCTAATTTATCATTTGACCAAATATAACAGGCTACATTTTAAGCTGATTATTTTGTATGGGCTGTGGATTATATTATAAATATCCAAATAGTTCTTGGGAGAGAAAAGGTTCCCCACCCTTGATACAATTGTAGATTTCATATTGCTCCATAGAGTATTTTCCATGCTGGCCAGCTATCATGCTAATGCACCACTGAGTATACACAGGGTCCTCTGTTTGGTGTAGATAAGTCACAATGCCTGGTTTTTACTTTCTCCTACTGACTTGGGAAATAACATAGGAAAGGTAAAAAATGAGGGTTTTCATTCTTCTCCAACCTGCATTTTCTCCTCATCTGACCTGGCCCTATCAGAAATATCACAGATCTTAGTGTATATTGAATATCTCAGCCTTTTTCTAATTAAAGGCAGTTGCCCAATTCCCTTTAGGTCCTAAAAAGAAATGACTTTCAAATGAAATAAAATAAAAATCCAGTAAATAAGTTAGTTTGAGGCCCAAAAGCAATCATCATTATAGGGAAGTGTCTTATTGAAAGTTCATTGTGAGTTGGCTAGTTTTGGTCTCCAAGTAACTGGGAGGCACACAGCAATTTTGATCCCAAACATTCATACAAAAATAATGTATTCAACCCTAGCTGGCTTGTCTCAGTGGATGAGCATCAGACTGAGGATCCCAGGTTTGATTCTGGCCAAGGGCACATTCCTGGGTTGCAGGCTCGATTCCAAGTAGGGGGCATGCAGGAGGCAGCCAATCAATGATTCTCTCTTATCATTGATGTCTTTATCTCTCTCTCTTTCTCCCTTCCTCTCTGAAATCAATAAAGAAATATATTAAAAAATAATAATTGATCCACCGGGTAATGGCATTTAGGTAGAGATATTTATGCTAGAGGTGCCTAAACAGCAAGAGTATTTGTCACTTGTCAAAAATTGGTGGGGAATAAGATGATTTTATTTTATACTACATTTATATAATTCAAATTATACTGACAATTACCAAGAATCTTAACTAAGTAATGCAATTCAATTCAGGATGTGAATCTTCATTTGAAGCTAAGCATTGTGCTTAACCTCAGAGGGGAAATTATTATCAAGGTGGTTAAAATACAAGGGATTTAAAATTTACTAGGGAAGAAGACAAAATCCCACTACCTAAGGCATAAGATAAATTTTGTAAACAAAATGCAAAGGGCTATAATGATACAATAAAGAAGAAATTACAGAATTTGGATGTGAGAAAAAGCAAGAAAGGGGAAGCTTTTATGGAGAAAGTTACATTTGAGATGGTCTTTAGGAGACATTATTTCCACAGGCAGAATTGAGAGATGAGGACTTTGTAGAAAAAGAAAAGAGAATGGTTAAATGCTTAGAAACAGAAAAGCGTGGGAGTATGTTACAGAAGCATGCAACATACAGTTTCAATAGAGGGGAGTGAATAAATGAATAGGTAAAAATAGGCCATGTGTCTTCACTATGATCCTGAACAAATCTGTGAAATTTCCCATTTTTAAGACATGGGCAACCAAGAAATTATTTTCAGCAGGAGTAATATGATAAGAGCTATTTGGGGAGAAATAAATATATCTACATGGTGAATAGTAGATTGGAGTTGGAAAAACCAAAGGACGAAGTTGTGAATTACCAGCGGTGGCTGAGCAGGAGAATTAGAGGAAACAAGCACTGGGTTAAGTCTGATGCCCTTGGAATGAACAGAAGGGAGTAAATGTGAATGGCACAGTATGAATAATTTACAAAATGTGTACAGGGATGGAAGAAAGAGAAAGGGGAGTTATTAGGACTCAAGGTTTAAGATGTAAAAAAATTGGCAAGATTGGGTAGAAACAAATGTCAGGAATTCAGTTGGGGATATATTTTAAAATGAAGTGGCAATAAGATTAAATGAAAAAAAGTCGTCTCCTACAGCGTGACTGCTACAAAGACAAAAACACCAAAATTACACCAGTTCATTCAAAAAACACCTATTCCAAGAGAGAAAGTAATTGGAAGTTTTGCATACCTTGACAACATGTACCTAACACAATACATATACCTGTATTTTTCGGACCATAAGACGCACCGGACCATAAGACACACCAGTTTTTAGAGAAGGGAAATAAAGAAAAAAAGATTCTGAAACAAATAGTGTCCTAAAATATTTTATGTGCATTAAAACCCAACATCACAGTCATAAACACATGTAATCAACCCTGTAAAGTAAACAGCAGCATTTAGAACCATTTTAGAGCTGGGCAAGCACACAGAGACCACACAGAGCCGGGCAAGTAAAAAAACTTTTTTTTTAAAGTATATGTGTAGGCTATATTTGGACCATAAGTCCAGGGACTTTTCCCCCCCACTTCTGGGGGAAAAAAGTGCGTCTTATGGTCCAAAAAATACGGTACTAGCTAATATTTATTAAGGACTTTTTATATATCAGATGTCATACTGAGTTATATAGTCATTTAAACCTCACACTTGTATTATGTCCATTTGATAGATAAAAATTTACTCAAGAACACACAGCTATTCTAATACATAAAAACCCTGGGTTGTAATGACCAAAGGCTGACCAACCGGAAGTCAGTACTGGCCCTGTCCCTAAGCGATCAGTAAGGGACAATCAGGCAGGCAGGCAGAGTGGTTAGGGTTGATCAGGTAGGCAGGCAAGGGGTTAAGGGAGTTCAGGCAGGCAGACAGCCCCCAGCAGGGCTGACCCTGCCCCAAGCAAGTGGTTAGGAGCAATCAGGCAGGCAGGCAGAGGGGTTAAGGGTCATTAGATAGGCAGACCAGCAGTTAGGGGCGATCAGGTAGGCAGACAGCCCTTCACAGGACTGGCCCTACCCCCACCACCCCCACAGCAAAGAAAGAGGGAGGCCTAAGCCAACCAAGCCATTGCACCCCAGCCTGTCACCTGCAGAGGGAGGCCACTGGTGGCAGGAGAGGGGGGGCAGCACTGCAAAGATGGCTCGCAGTGGTAGTGGCAGAAGTGGGGCCAGTTGCCTGCAGCCTGAGTAAGGAAAGCCCTAGAAGGCCCTGATCTCAGCCCAGGCCTAGGGACCCTACCCAAGAGGTCCCAGATTGTGAAATTATTAAATTAGGCTCAACTGAGGGACGCCATCCCCCCACCCGAGCGCATGAATTTTTGTGCACCAGACTTCTAGTTATATATACAATGTGAGGCAAAAATAAGTTTACCATGGTGAATATGCAAGAGTTTATTTGTATTACAACTTATTAATTATTGCATTCTTTTCCATATGAATACCTATAAACCTACTTTTGCCCCATCCAGGGTATCACAACATTTTTTATCACCCCCCCCCCCAAAAAAAAAATACTTTCACTCTGCATTATGCTATTTAGGTTGCTATTGGACTCCAAGGAATAATTGTGGGTAAAATGATATCAAGAGGCATCTTAGAAGATACTGACTGTGTAGCTAAGTCTTAAAGGATGGAAAGGAGGCAGCTGGATTTATTTATTTATGTAAAAAAAATTGATAATCCTCACCAGAGGATATTTTTCCATTAATGTTTTAGGGAGTGGAAGAGAGAGGGAAAGACAGAAAGATCAATGTGAGAGAAATAAATCAATTTGTTGCCTCCTAACCAGGGCCTAGGCCAGGGAGGAACCTGCAACCAAGGTTCACGCCCTTTGCTAGAATCAAATCTGGGACTGTTTGGCCAACAGGTTGATGCTCTATCCACTGAGCCAAACTAGCTACGGTGGGCAGCTGGATTTAATAGATGCAGAGAGTGCCAGGATGAAGGGCTTTGTAAGCCCTGAGAGCAGCCTGTGCAAGAGCCTGGAGGTGAGAAGCAAGAAATGTTCAGGGAATTGCAATCCATCATGGAGCTTATTATATTGTCATAAGAAGTCTCTCTGGGGAAGAGGATACTACTATGTCACCCCCACATTACTCCACGAAAATGATATCAGGAAATTATTAAATTAGATCTCAATTAAGCGGAGCATCAATTAGTGTGATTGCATCTCACCGTATAGTATTTTTAATAAGAAAATGTGAATGACAAGCATTCAACCCTATTTTAGGCAGTCTCTTAGGCACAATGATGCCTCAATCCTTCATCTGTTAAGTGAAATTTGATGAGAACATCTCTGAAGTCTGTTGAAAAGAAGAAAGTCAATTTAATTTCTTTAATTTACTGTTGTATTTTTTTTCAAAAAAGGTCCATGGAAAGCCTGTTTTGAAGGAAGTTATGGGTTCCATGACCTCTTAATTTGTCAGAATTAGTTTTGGGCAGGATGGTAATGGTAGGATTGTAATTCAGAGCAGCAACAGGAGGAGCCGGTTACAAACACTGACTCTGAAGAACCCTGTCTGGGTTTGGATCCTGGTTCAGATTTTTATGAAATGTATGACCTTTGACAAATGTATTGGTTATCTCTTTCTGTGCAACAAACTCTTCCAAATTTAGAAGCTTGCAGCAGCAAATGTTTATCAGGCACAGTTAATAAAGGTCAGGGATTCAGGAGAGGCTTGGCTGGGTGTGGTTCAGGATCTCTCTCGAGACTGGACTAATTTGAAGAGGCTGAAAAAGTCCCTGTGAAAGTTGGCATATTTCAAATCCTCACTAAATGGGCCACTTCGAAAAGCTGCTCACAGGCATAAAGATGAGAGAGAGAGAGAGAGAGAGAGAGAGAGAGAGAGAGAGAGAGAGAGAGAGAGAGAGAGAGAGAGAGAGAGAGAGAGAGAGAGAGAGAGAGAGAGAGAGAGAGAGATTGGAAGAAGCTTTTGATAACTTAGTCTTGAGAGGACAGCCCATCACATCCACAATATACTATTCATTAGAAATTAATCACTGAGTTCAGCCCAACTCAAGGAGTGTGGTATTAAGTTTTACCTCTTCAAGGCTCCCCCCTTGAAGGGGGGGTAATTAAAAACTTTTTCAGGGGTCTTCAAACTACGGCCCGCGGGCCACATGCGGCCCACAGAGGAGTCTGATCCGGCCCGCCAGGTTTTTTGGGCAGTGAGCTCAGCCGAGGTGTTACAGTAGGAATTAGTAGTTCATATAGTCCGGCCCTCCAGCTCTCTGAGGGACCGTGATCTGGCCCCCACTTTAAAAAGTTTGAGGACGCCTGCAACCATCGCAGAAAATTACCTTCTTTGTGTGTGTTGCTCTACCTGTAAAATGGATGTATAAATAATACCTACAATGCAGCATTCCTATTAGCTAGAGTTCTACAGGGAAACAGAATAAGTAGGGTTTGTCTGTTGGGAGGGCATAGCTTTCTTATAAGAAAATCACAGATAATTATGGAGACTGGCAAGTCCTGAGATCTGCAGTGGGCAAGCTAGAGCCCAAGACAGCTAATGTTCATTCCAGTCTGATGACCAGCAGACTCAGAACCAAGAAGGACCAGTGTTTCAGTCTCAGACTGAAGCCTGGAATAGACCAATGGCCTAGCTCAAACAGTCAGTCAGAAGGAGTTCCCCCTGACACAGCCTTTTTTGTTTTATTCAGGTCTTCATCTAATCAGACAAGACCCACCCCCACATTAGGGTGGTCAATCTGCTTACTCAGTCTATCCATTCATGTGTTAATTTTATCCAGAAACACCCTCACAGATATGCCCAGAGTAACGTTTGACAATTGTTTGAGCAACCAGGGGCCCCTGCAAATTGGCACATAATAACCATCACCA
Source organism: Pipistrellus kuhlii (assembly GCF_014108245.1). Taxonomy (NCBI): domain Eukaryota; kingdom Metazoa; phylum Chordata; class Mammalia; order Chiroptera; family Vespertilionidae; genus Pipistrellus; species Pipistrellus kuhlii. The sequence continues at coordinate 190,227,341 of NW_023425404.1, read as the reverse complement.
TGTTAATAAATGTACATTTATTAATTTGATAGTTGATAAGTGCTTAGAACAGGCATAATGAGGATTTGTAACTCTCATTTTTAGATGATAGTGATTTCTGTGTAAGTAAAACAACTTCCTGTTTAGTGATAACACTCTAGGTATTAAAGCTTCCCCTCTCTTCTACTGGCCTTTTTACTGAGACTTTAGAGACAGTTGAAACCTACAATTCCCTATACCTGTAAACAAAATAACTTCTCCATTAATTGATGATGATCTCAAATATTGACTATCTTGTGCTTTTCTGCAGGTAGTCCTACCTAATAAAAGAGAAAAATGCAAATTAACCACACCTTTGCTATGCCCACCAGCCACGCCCACCAGCCAATCAGGAGGAATATGTAAACTAACCCAACCATGATGGCTTTTTTTTTTTTTTTTTCATAGAAATGCAGGTTTATTTTGGTAGAAACATGCTGAATGCAAAGGGCTGAAATAATTGTTAACATAAAATAATAGAATATTTTAATAAAAATTATATATTTTTTCTTTTTTCTTTTTTTTTCAATCGTGTACTTTTTTTTTTTTTTTGGCTTTTAATTTGCATATCCAGGCCAGAGCAAAGACTAAAGACAGGGTAGAAAGAAGTCAAGTGCTAAGCAAAGCTGCGGAGAAGCAAACAAGCATGGCGGGGGAGAAGGAAGAGAAGCAAGCATGGTGGCGGGGAAGGAAGGGGAGCAGGCAGGGCAGGGAGCAAGTGGGGCAGCAACCATAGCAGAAAGCCCTATTGCAGGAATCTTCCTGCAAGGGGCTACTAGTTTCCTTATAAAATGAAAAGAGATTCATTGAAGGATATTTATAAATGGCGATTACATAAACCTGATATCCTGGGAAGGGAACATATTAGACATGTTGTATATCAGCTTCATTGGGCTGTTTTACTCTTCCAGGAAGAATTAAAAATTTCAGAGAGGAAAGCAAATGTGTTATAGGGATACATAGAAAGGGGAAGCTGGACAAAGGAAGCCTTCAGCTTACTTTCCTCAAATCAATTCTCTATCAGAGTGAGGAGAAATGACAAAGTTTTGGAAACCAAAGGAATGAACACCTGAAGCTCAGCTCCTGTGTTCTAGCCACTCCTCCGAAGTTTTCCTCTCACAAAGGTTTGTGTGGGGCCAATTAATTAAACATGAAGGATCTGCCCAGGCAGCTTTCCACCACACAGCTGTGTCTGAAAGTCTTGCTTCTGGTCTCTGAAGAGGATATAATCAAGGGAATGTTCCTCCAAATATATAAAATCTCCTCAAATCCCAAAGAGCTGGTCCCACTTGCTTTTGGCAGGCAGTAAGATGTTTCAACTTTTAGCTAGAATTCCTTCTTCAAGGTCACCAGGTTATTGTGGAATTGCAGTAAAACAAAGACAACTTCCTAGGGAGATTTTTCAGTAAAGTCTTCATGAACACAAGGAAAATGCATCAACATATTGGCTCCTACTATCTTATTTGGCTCTTTACTGAAGAGGAAAGAACAATAAAAACAGAGGGGGGAAAACAAAATGGATATTTGAGCAGAGATTGAATGAAGTTGTCTTCCATTTCTTAAGAACAATGTCAGAATGCCTTTTAACTTATTTTTTTTTAAACGTATCATGTCATTTGAATAAAGCATGGGAGACAGAAAGTTATAAAAAAGAATTGAGTGTAACATCTGATACATAGTGTGTATTCAGTAGTTATCTAGTGAATGAATCTGATCAATGATAGATGAAGCAATGGTAAGTTACCTTCTGCATAAATCAGACTTTCCTTAAATATCCATTTATGCTCAGTTCTAAACTTTATACTTGAAGAGATCTTTGAAAAACTGCTACCTTACATGGTAGAAAAGGCATGATGACTTAAGTAGCAAAACAGAAGAGGAGCTGATGGGTTGTACCAGAATCACCTGACGGATGTATTAAAACAGATTCCTGAACCTCATCCTCAGAGTTTCTAATTCATTAGGTTTGGGTAAGGCCCAACAACTTGCATTTCTACTAAGTTCCTAGGTGATGCTGATGCTGGTCCCAGGATCACATTTTCAGAACGATTGCTGTAAGAGAAAAAATAAAAATAAAAAACAACAACAGTGATCTGAAAGATAAAAAAGGTGTCTTGTCAGCATTTGTTCCTTTTATATCAAAATATACTAGTTAGGATACTCCAAAGTTTGAAAATTACTTAAACATAACAAACTATTTAAATCTACTAGATGTATTTATACAACCTTTTGTAATTAACATTTTCATGTATATTATCAAATTTGATTCTCAAAATAGCTTAATGAGATAGACAGAACAGTATTCATAATAATAATATTTTCAATAGACGAAAATAAGTTAAACTCAGATGGCATAGAGTAAACATCTTGAACATAGGGATCATATCTTATTTATATTAGTATCCTTACAATTTAGCAATGTGAACAAAACACAGTGTTTTGAGAAGTTTTTGCTTAGTTTATTACTTTTGCACATAAGTTTTAAGTGATGGAATTAGGTATCAAACAGAGTCCTATTACTCCAAATTTGGTGCTTTCTAATCTTCAGTGCTACTGACATATCAGAGTACCTCTGCTCCTAATTTTTTTTTTTTTTTTTTGTATGACAGGAGTAGATCAATGAGCACATTAACAGCAACAGCAGAAACCAGAATACTGTAAGGCACTAAGGGTAGGCACAATGGCATCTTTATCTCCTTCTTCATAGGAAGATGTCTGAGGTGTCTTGTAGACACACACCTATGTCTTTGGGGTTGAATAGTATGTCTATCTTCCCCACCAGCTATAAAATCATGACTATATGTATCAGCCATCATGGAATTGCTGGCAGGCCTCAACTTTGGAAAGTAAGTTTCAGGGAAACCACAAGCCATGGAGGGGAGCCACCTGGGGCTTGGGCCATATGGTTCTGGCCTCTTCCTCGTGGGAGGGAAGCAGCCTTTTTAGACTGAAAAGCTTAGGAGGGGTGCCTGCCAATTGTTCTAACTGGCAGCTTCAGAGTGTAACCCTTGAGCTTACTCTGCTCTATTTCCAAGTCCCCAAATGTGTTTAAATCAAGGGAATGCTGCTGAATGGAAATGGATTTCCCCATCGCTGCGAGGAAACAAGGCAAGCCTTCACTCTGACTTCGAAGCAGAGTCCCAGAGGGAGTCTGCCTAATTAGACCAAGGATCAAACTCCTTCATGCCCTGCCAGAGAGGCCCACAGCATTTCTGTGGGCAGAGGGCCATAGAATCTGTTTTCTACTCAAAGTGGCCTGGCTCTCCAGAAAAAAAACACAAAAAAACATAATGCATGTTATCTTATCCAAATAATTTATAATGTTGGAAGATGTTTCCTAAACCAGTAATGAACTAAACTCTGTATTTCTGGTATTTTTACAAAAAGAAAGAGCTCTCACAAATGGCCCATTAATCATATGTATGCACATCACATGGTTATTTAAATAATCGTATGCAAAACAAAAAAAGTTAGGCGTTCTTTACAAATTATGAACAAGCTTAAAACAACTTCTATAAAATCCAAGACATTTGTCTTTGTTTACAAAATTAGCTGTAAGATTAATATAAGTAACAATTGCCCTATACAACTGAAAGTTTGCTGAGAGCATTTTAAAACCAAGAATCTGTTTATGCTTCTTTAAAGAACTCATACCTTAAATAAACATAAAATTATTTTTGCTAAAATTTTTTTCCTCTCAGGGATTTAGGTGGCAAAGCCTTGTTTTTACAAATTAATGAGTGTATTTGAGCACTCTATTTGTATTCTTAAGCTCCACACTATGGAACTGTCTGGATATCTTTATGTCCCAACCAAGTTAAAAAATCCCAGTTGCCCCAAGAGAAGGGTCTAAATCCTGGAGATTAGAAAAAGAAGTCTCTAAGTGCCAGATGCATCGAGCCAAGAGTGCAATAAGCCACAGTGAATACCAGAAGTGAAGGTTAGGGGTGATTTGTAAAGGGCAGCTGTAGCTGATGAAACATCCATTATGATGGAGAAAAAAGAAAATGTAAAAAAAAAAGTTTATCAAGACAACAGGGACAGAAAAATGCCAGATGAGGGAAAGGCTGTGGTTTAGGGAAAGAGATGGGATTGCACTGAAGGTCCTCAAGTGGGATCTATTGGACAAAGAGTGACAAATTGTAACTGCCACTTCTTGCCTCATTTGTGGTCTCAGCTCCTCTGATATAAAAAGAAAGTAACCAGAGGCTGTCGTTGCCTGACATCTGCATAACTTCTGGAAAGTGTCTTATGAGAGGAGATTCGTTTATGCAACAAATATTTATCAAACATTAATATCTACCAGACACTATACTACATGCTACTTACACATTGTGTTTTCATGGCTAAAACTTATATCCCAATGGGGGAGACAAGCATTTAATATTATTTGATCCAGGCAAATGTGCTCTGAAACTGCTTGAATGTGTCAGTGTGTATGTACATACATGAACAAACAATCAAATAAATGTTTAATTGGAATAGTTTCACCCTCCTGGAAATAACTAATACCGGATTAAATATTCAGGTCAACTACCAAGATACTTCTAAGTTGACCCAAAATCTCAGGTTAGTTCCTATGAATGACTAAGGCTATGGAGACAGGAAGTTTGTGTTTCAATCTTGTTACTACTATCCCTTGTTGAATCTCCTGAACTACTCAGAGTCTCAGTTTTGTTCCATTTTATTGATTTGTAAAAATAAGATTGTGTGGCACCTAGAAAGGGTTTATCAAATGCTCTGTCTTCGTATAATAAGAAGGTGCCAGTGTCACCATAAGAGACAACCAAGCACCTTATCCATACTCTGAATAGTGAGAATGGATGGAAATCAGCAATAGCTTCCATGGGGTGGAGATGCTCTCAGAGGAATGGACCCTTCCCATTTATTTCTATCTTATTTACACTTTCCTACAAAGTCCTATCATATGTGTCTCCTCTCCAGGAGAAAAGTGTCTTTATTGGTCTATTTCCCCAATACACACACACATACACACAGGAGTAATATATCTAAGACACTAGTTTATACACTGCTGCTGTATAAACCTCTGCAAAATCATTGTTGACTATACAACTGTGATTTCTCTTTATTTTCAGTCCGTTACTATCTGAGAAATAGAACGCCTTATTACCATGATTCTAGAGCTGGCATTCCAGCTCAAGAGGAAGACTAAAGTCACCTTGGTGTGTTAAATGGAGGACAGTTTTGCAGGTGCTGAAAAAGCATCCCAGAATAATCTCCTCTGTATCGATCAACACAGAGTTTCCTTTCATCAGCCCCAGGGAAGCTTTACTAACTATCAGCCTTGACACTCAGGCCAGTTAGTACGTTTCCCTGAGAACAGTGCCTTATTTAGTCAAATCAAGCTAGTAATACCTGCCTTTCAGGTTTGCTATGAGTGCTTGTAGCACAACGCATGGGCAGTGCCTGGCACAGTGCCTATTTGGCATAGGTACTGAATGCATAGGAACTAGAAGGTTGTTTACAGCCTGGCTCCAGACTAATAATCAATTAATGTATCCTTTATTATATATATATATATATATATATATATATATATATATATATATATATACACAGAGAGAGAGAGAGAGAGAGAGAGAGAGAGAGAGAGAGAGAGAGAGAGAGAGAGAGAGACAGGGTTGTAACATCCACAATGACCAGAGGCTTGACTGTTTGCCAGGCTGTATGCACAGCAGGTGAGCAGGCTAAACTGCTGACCTGTTGGAGAGAGAGAGAGAGTCAGGGATGATCAACAGTGGCAGTGGCTGCTGAATAGACCAAGGGAGAGAAACAGGGTGATCAGACCCTGCTTCTCTCTCCCTCCCCAGCAGCCAAGCCTCTCTCTCTCTCTCCCAGAGGTCAATAGTTCAGCCACTCACCAGCGGCCTGGGGTGGCTGCTGAACAGCCTGTCTCTGATCAGGCCTGGAGATAGGCCTGGAGATGCTGACTTGCATAGAAATTGACCAATCAGAATCAAATCTTGGTGAATTTCAAAGAGCCAATGGCTGCCTAAGCGGTGGAGCTTTTGACACTGACTTGCATAGAAACCAACCAATCAGAACCAAATCTGGGTGAACTGTGAAGGTAGAATCTAAGGTGGGGGTGGAGGAGGGGTTTTAAGGGAAATGGCTATTTAGTGTAAGGTGTAAGAAAGTGATTTGATTTTTTAATGACTGGTTTGGCAGTATAGTGCATATGGCTGACTATCAGTCCAGATATAGGGATTATGTGCTTTTGTCTGCCAAGAGCATCTCCTCCTGCTGAGAAAGGCTCTCCCCGCCTCCCAATTTAAGCAATCCTGTCCTATATAATCTATCTATACTAATAAAAGGATAATTTCCTAATTAGACCAGGTTGACCGGCCATCTTCCAGAGATCCAACTTCCTTCTGGGCAAAGCGATGGTGGTAGGGGCCAAGGCAGAGGCAGTTAGGAGTGATATGGCCTGTAGGGGAGGACAGTTGGGGATGAGATCAGGCTGACAGGGGAGGGCAGTTAGGGGCAATCAGCAGGCAGACAGAGGCAATTAGGTGTAATCAGGAAAGCAGGCAGAGGGATTAGGGCATATCAGGCTGGCAAGGAGGCAAGGTTGGAGTGATCAGGCAGTCAGGCAAGCAAGTGGTTAGGAGCCAGTCATCCCAGATTGCAAGAAGGATGTCCAACTGCTAGTTTAGGCCTGGTCCCACAGGGGTCTCAGATTGGAGAGGATGCAGGCTGGGCTGAGGAACCCCCTCCATGCATGAATTTTAAGCACTAGGTCTCTAATATATATATATATATATATATATATATATATATATATATATATATATATATATATATATATATTTATATGCTCTTGTTACACTTTCCAGAATGACTTTTATGTTTCTTCACCATGCTTAAGGATATTTCTTTGTATTCTACTCTTCTTAACCCGGTGGGCTCCTTTTCATCCTTCATGGTCCAATACTAATGTTGTATCTTCTCCTTACTTCTTTGTTGTAGTTACCCACAAAGCCACAGGGGGATTAGTTAATTCTAACCTATGCTTCTGTGCTTACAAAAAATTGTCTTTATCCTTCTATTATAACACATATCATAATTTTAGATGGTTAATCATATAGAGAGATCAATAGATGATAGAATAATAGGTAAAAAGATAGGGGCACATCCTGAGTCACCAGGAACTCTCCAAAATCAAGGAAAATTGTCTATTTTTTTCTGTTTAAACTTATAGTCTTGTTATATATTTTAATATAAAAATAGCACATTATTAAGAGAAAAAAAACAGTCTCTGATACAATGTACATTATCCTATCCAACGCCAGTAAAAACAAAATTTGAATAGCTACATAGGCCAAGACGGTGACATTTCCTACATTGTCTGCATGTTTATGGCCAGTACACATTGTGAATCTAATGCATATAAAAGTTACTGAATGTTACTGCATGTTCCAGGCTCTTGACTCAATGCTTTATTAAAATCAATATTTCATTTAATCCTCTCTACAACTTAAAAAGATTTAACCTATTTTTTTTGTTTGTTTAATTTATTTATTGTTTAAGGTATTACAAATAGTAGTACATTTGTCTCCTATTTTCCCCATTGACCTCCCCCACTCTACCTCCCCTACACCCTTGTAATTGCCCTCATTGCCCCCCACCCCAGTGCCCTGCATCTATTGGTTGTGTTTATATGAATGCATACAAGTCCTTTGGTTGATCTCTTTCCCCCACCACTTTTCTCCCTCCTCCCTCCCCCACCTGTAGTTTGACAGTCTGTTTGATACTTCTTTGCCTTTATCTATTTTTGTTCAACAGTTTATAATGTTTTTTCTATTCCACAAATGAGTGACATAATTTGTTATTTATCTTTCTCTGACTGGCTTATTTCACTTTACATAGTGCTCTCCAGTTCCATCCATGCTGCTGCAAATGGTAAGAACTTTTTTTTCCTTCTTTTTAAATATATTTCATTGATTTTTTTATTGATTTATTTTTTTACAGATAGGAAGGGAGAGGGATAGAGAGTTAGAAACATCAATCAGCTGCCTCCTGCACAGTCCCTATTGGGTAGGTACCCATAACCAAGGTAAATGCCCTTGACTGGAACTGACCTTTTAGACCACAGACCTATTATCTGTCCACTGAGCCAAACCGGTCAAGGTGAGAACTCCTTTTTTTATAGCAGCTCATACTATTCCATTGTGTAGATGTACCACAGTTTTCTAATCCATTCATTTGCTGATGGACATTTTTGGTGTTTCCAAATCCAAGCTATTGTAAATTGTGCTGCTATGAACATAAGGGTGCATATGGTGTTTCTGTTTTCTTGAGATATAGCCCTAGAATGGTATTTCTGGGTCAATGGCAGTTCCATTCTTAATTTTTTTGAGGAAATGCCATACTGTTTTCCATAGTGACTGCACCAGTCTGCATTCCCACCAGCAGTGTACAAGGGTTTCTTTTTCTCTGCATCCTCTCCAGCATTTGTCCTTTGTTGATTTGTTGATCACCATTCTGACAGGTGTGAGATGATACCTGTTTGTTGTTTTGATTTCCACCACTCAGATGATTAGTGACTTTAAGCATGTTTTTATATGTCTATTGGCTTTCTGAGTGTCCTCTTTCGAAAAGTGTCTATTTAGATCCTTTGCCCATTTTTTGATTGTATTGTTTATCTTCCTTTTGTGAAGTTGTATGAGTTCCCTGTGAATGTTGGAGATTAAACATTTATCAGAGATAACATTGGCAAATATGTTCTCCCATGCAGTGGGGTTTCTTGTTGTTTTGTTGATAATTTATTTTGCTGTGCAGAAGCTTTTTATTTTGATGTAGACCTATTTGTTTATTTTCTGTTTATTTTCCATTGCCATAGGAGCTGTATCAGTAAAGATATTGCTATGACAAATGTCAGCAGGATAATGCATTTTTTGAGTAGTTTTATGTTCATAGAAAAATTGAGTGGAAAGCACAGAGTTTACATGTACTCCCACCCTCTTCTACACATGCATTTTCCCTTCTCATCAACATTTCCCATTAGTGTGGCATATATATCGATATATATATATATATATATATATATATATATATATATATAAGCAACTGTTTGATCATTTGACCAGTAGCTATGATGCTACAGGTATTACAAATAGTAGTACCACCAGGGGCAGACACTCAATGCACAGGAATGGAAACATGGGGCAGACTGATGAATCTCAGAGGGAAAGGGGAGGTGGGCAGGAAGAGATTAACCAAAGATCTTATATGAATACTAGAGGCCCAGTGCAATGATTTGTGTACCCTTGTCCTGGCCTGAGCCCTCTCACAATTCAGGACCCCTTGGGGGATGTCAAGGAGCTAGTTTCAGCCCAATCCTCATAGGTCAGGCTGAGGGACCCCACTGGTGCATGAATCTGTGCATCGGGCCTTCAATTTGTTATAATTCATGAACTACCATTGACACATAATTATCAACCAAAGTCTTTAGTTTACATTAGGCTTTACTTTTTATGTCATAAGTTCTCTGGGTTTTGACAAATATATTATATAATAATACTAGATGCCCAGTGCACAAAATTTGTGCAGATAGGGTCCCTAGGCCTGGCAGGAAATCAGGGATGATCTGTGGGCTGACTGGTGGGGTGATTAGGGCCCCTCACTTGCACCCTCCTTAGCTGGCCTGGTGCTGCCCTCTCTCCGGCCCTGTCCCCTGACATCTCGCTGGTTGCCTCCCTCTATGGGGTGACCAGTGGGGCAATTGGGAGAGCCCCCACTGGCACCTGCCTTGGCCAGCCTGATGCCTGCAGACTGGGGGCAGTTCCTGCATTGACCTTCTACCCCCTTGTGGTCAGTGGGTGTCATTAGTAACCGGTCATTTGCAGATTGGTTGATTTTCATATTAGGCTTTTATTGTATAGGATATATCTACTATTTTATTATCACAGAAATAAAAATGCATCATGTTCTACCTATGCATCCCTTGCCCCTTAACCCAGAACCTCTTCAGCCAATAATCTTTTCACTGCATTCATTGTTTTGTTTCTTCTTTTCTAGTATGTCATATAGTTGGAATCATGCTGTATGTAGCTTTTCCAGATTGGTTTCTTTTGCTTAGCAATAAGCACTTAAGTTTCCTGTGTATGGTTTTATGGCTTGACAGCTCATTTCTTTTTATTGTTGAATAATTTTTCATTGTTGAATATACCACACATTGTTTATCCATTCACATATTGAGGGATGTCTTGGCTGTTTCCATGTTTGGCTAGTCATGAATAAAGCTTCCATAAACATTTGTGTGCAGGCTTTTGTGTGGATGTAAGTTTTCAACTCATTTGGGTAAATGCCAAGGAATCCAATTGCTGGATCATATGGTAGAGTATGTTTAGTTTACAAGAAACTACCAAACTGCCTTCCAAAGTGGCTGTACCATTCTGTGTTTCCACCAGCAATGAATAAGAGTCCCCATTGCTCCACGTCTTTGGTAGTGTTTGGTGATATTAGTTTTTTTAAGTTTTTACTATTCTAGATATGTGGTGATATACCATTATTGTTGTATATTTTTCAATTTTTAATCACATACTAGGTTGAACAACTGTTTATGTGCATAATTACCATCTGTATATCTTCTTTGTTGAGGTGTCTGTTCATATATTTTGCCCATTTTTAATTGTTCTGTGGGTGTTCTTTTTGTAGAGTGTCAAGAGTATTTTTGTATATTTTAGAAATCAGTCCTTTATCAGATATGTACTTTTCAAAGACTTTTTACTTCTTGTAACTTTTCAGTCTCTTAAAAGACTCTTTAACAGCAGGTTTTTTTTTTAAATGCCTAAAGTCCAGCTTAACATTTTTTCAGGAATTATGCTTTTGGTGTTGGCCAACTCACCACCAAACACATAGTCACCTAGATTTTCTCTTATGTAGTCTTCCTGAAGTTTTATAGTTTTTCATTTGATACTTAGATCCAAAATCCATTCAAGTTAATTTTTTGAAAGGTATAAAGTCTGTAACTACATTAATTTTTGGCATGTGGTTGTCCAGTTGTCCTAACACTGTCTTTCCTCCCTTGGTTTGCCTTTGCTTCTTTATCAAAATCAGTAGACTGTGTTTGAGTGAGCCTTCTTCTACGCTCTGTTACTTTCCATTGATCTCTTTGTCTATTCTTTCACCTACACCACACTGGCTTGATTACTGTAACTTTATAATAAGTCTTGAAGTTGCATAGTGTCAGCTTTGTTTTCCTCCTTAAATATTATGTTGGCTATACTTTTCTTGGCCTTTAGAATCAGTTTGTAAATATCTATAAAATATATCACTGAAATTTTGATTGGGATTGCATTGATTCTATTGATATATATAGCCCAAGTTCATCTTTTTACTACTTGGACCCAACATATACTTAGGAGGCCCTCTTAATTTTTGTTGATGTCAGACAGCCATTGAAACAAATTAAAAGTAGATGATTTGCTACTACCCCCAAATCTTAAGACAATAGGTTTTCAGTGATTGCCATTGCATTATACGTGATCATTCCCTCTTCCCCATATGGGAAGAAGGAAGAGGGGAACAATGGGGATGGATTGTGTATTATGCTCCACAAGGACTAAAAACATTCCCTGGTTTGCTGATGGTCATACTCTAAACACCTGGGCCACTTCCTGCTATAGAGTAAAAACAACAACAAAAAAGGTATTTTTGAATGTTGCATAATATGTTTTTTGGCTAGAGACCAACTTGCTGAAGCAATTTCAGTTCCCCAAAACACCATGATTTCTTTGCATCTAAGTCCTAGCCTGAGCTATTGCCTCTGCCTGGACCCTCTCTCCTTACTTTCTCCCAGTTTCCATGTAACTCACTCATAGTCAGCTTTCCAGGATCTCCTTACACATCGCTTTGTCCTTGTCTGCATCTCCCAAGTGTGCTCTTCTCTATGCTACTTCCAAGGATCAGAACTTGTTGACATGACTCAACACACAATTGCTGTGTGATCAAGGACTCACTCAATATCATGAAAACACATATTTGTAAATAATTCCTGAAAAGAGGGATATAGAGAGGCCAAATCTACACTCTGGAGTCTATAATATATCTTCATAAGCGTATCTGGCATTTTCATCTCCCTGATCTATGGTGCAAACAGAATGGACATTCCAGATTCAAGTTCTCTATCTTCTTGGAAAAATTGCCTCTGATAGAAGAAGGCATCTTGCATCTCATCACATTAAATGCAGCTGTTATCCATGTCCTAAGTATTCCAGTTGCAGCTTCTGCTCTTCTGCTGAAAGATTTCATTTCATTATTTATAACTCAACCTATTAAATGTCAATGGGAAGAGTCCCTGGAAAGGTGTGTTGCTGTGGTTACCAAGAGCTCCTCTTATTCCAGGAAGAGTCTGCTTTCTGGGGTGCAGAACAGGCTTTAAAATCAGCAGGAACCACACATGCTTAAGCAAAGATGTGTGAAGGGCACAAAGAACCTGTTCTCATTTTCAAAGCATCCTGGGAAATGCCAGGAAGGATTCTGGGGTTTTATTTCAGAACAATAAATTATGGACAGTTTGAGGCAAAGCTGTAGAAATTATAAGATTTGATTCTCTTGCCATAGATAGAACAGTGACTTTTTTATTCTACTGCTATCTTCCCAAACCTCAAAAAATGCATTTTTAATGAGAAAGTCAAATCGGCCTTGTCTTGCAGGCAAACACTCCTATAGAACAAATGAGCCTTTTTTGTTGTTGTTGTTAAATTACAGAAACAGTGAAAGATTTATGATTCTGCTGGACAAAATCCTTTTGTTTTAAATAGTTGCCATTTTTCCATGAAGAAATCAGACACCTTGTTGGTGTTTTCTTATAGTAAACATAAGGTCACTGAAAGGAAACAGGCTGGATGAAAGATCACCATGGTATTAAATTACTTCCATCTGCAAACACTGTAAATCCCGTAGACATAAAAAGAAAAGTTATGGTTCGGGCTCTGAAGTGTCATGTTTTTGGACTTGAAAAAAGTCCTTCTGCTGAGGACTTTATTCTATTGCCAAGATTAAGAAACATGAAGTCGTGATGTGGTAACTGGACCATGTCAAAAGCATTCTACAGCAAAGGCCTCACTCGCTTGCTCCTTTTCTCAGCCCTTCTCCTCCATTCACTTCTTGCCTTATCTAACTCTCAAGTTTATATTGGAAGAAATTGTTATGGATTAGAATCAAAGTCCCATAGCATTAGTTCTCAACAGATTTAAAAGAATTTATTCAGGGTGTATAATTATTCTCTTTACTGATTAAAAAATGTGCTTGGGATAGGATGCAAAATGGTATCTTTTGGAAACAAGGTCATTTACATTTGTAATCAATTAATGTTACCCACAGCTGCAATTTTACTAAATTGCATGGTAGTTGTTTAGTAGGACTTAGCTTTTTTTATCCGAGGTTATTAGAAGTTACTATAAGAGACGGCCGTGCCTGTTGGGCTCTTTTGGCTGCTAAGCCTCTGAACTTCATTCCCAGGTTTGAGAAGTTATTGTATTGAGTCCAATCATCAAAGGCTATATACTTGCTTCTTAATCTCCTAGAAGACAAGACATGGATTTAAAGTACCCATGGCCAAGTTTGGAATCTGGAACAAGTGATGCAGAGCAGCAGGCTGGTGCCCAGTGTTTAGTGCCAGTTATGATGATGGTCAGAGAAACACTGGCAGTTGAGGAGTAGAAGCAGGAGTGCACTCATAGCATAGATTTTACTGGTGCAACATCTCTGCCATTTAATAGACTAATGTCCTTGGACAAAAGCTTTAGCAACTTTTCCTCAATTTCTTCATCTGTAAAGTGGGGATAATAATAGTCATTATCCCATAATACTGACTAAAGGGTTGAATTAGTCAATGCCCATAGAACAGTATCCACCCATAGGAAAGTCTTCAGTGACTTCACCTGCATGGCATGACCCAATATTATTTTCCTGTGGGGTTGCGCATAGATTGAGCTATGTTCTCCAACCTTTTTATTCATTATTCCCATTTTTTCTTAAATTAACCAGAATAGTTTTCCATGAACACAACACAAGAATAGTGACTGAAGTCCATATCTAAGCTGATTTACATTTTTAACAAAATATATACTCTCACAGGTTGAGGCTCATTTTAAGTTCAGAAGTGGGTTATTTGGGAGAAAATTGTTTTCCTTAATAGTTCTCAATTTTTAGAATGTTATCACATAAAAATCCTGTGTTTGGTTTTGACAATGACCATCCTGGCAATATTGCCAAATTTATTTCTCTCTGTAGTACAATTACAAGGGTGATCAAGATTCTTGAACTGACTGCAACACTTTCTGAAGATATGTGAAAGGAGAATGATTTTTAAAGTTCTGCTAAAAATAGAAAAATAGAGGTCATTTGTCTATTTGTGTTTACTTGTGAGCCCTCAGATATGCCTCAAGGAAAGAGAAAGAGCAAGCAAGGACAACATGGACCTTCAACTCTTGAAAATGCAGGGCAGGGGTGAAAGCTCTATTTGGCTTTTGTCCACACAGCCTAAACACATATGCAGAGAGCACAGGGAGAAAACACCAGTGCAAACTACATCACAACTGTCAGGAATCTGGCTCTATGGCTAAGAATTCCAGAAAGTTGTCTGGGAAATAGTAACACCAGAAGCTTCCTTTGATTCCCTCTTTCATATGATCTCTTTGCAGAGGGTCTGAAGCAAAAGAGAGAGATAAAAGATTATATTGACAAAAGTTCTTGCTGCTTCAAAGGAAATCCATATGGTTTGCATGCCTTATATAGGTCTTCCTAAAAAAGGAAGACAGCTGTTTGCTGTAGGAAGGCCCAGACTGCTGCAGCCAGTAGCTTCAGGCCACTAATTACAGTCAGAGGCATCAGAGAGGGCACACTCTTTAAAGTCCATCTCATATCCTTCAACATCCTTTCTTTCCTCTGTATATGGGCTGCTTCTCATGACCTGAAATTTTCCTGGAATAAAAGGTATTTTCCTGCCTTGCTATGGGGTAAATATCACCATTTTTACTGAAGGGCAGTAGAATGTAGTGTCTTGATTGAGTATTTGTTGAGTTTCCACTCTACATAGAGGAGTAAGAAAATTTTGCTAACATGCATACATTTTGATAAATTACACACATTTTGATAATTTGTTAGCTGGAAAAAACAAAACAAAACTTTTCTTCATCAAGAATGACATGCTGGCATGGCAGTGGTACAATGAAGCTGGATAGCACTGGAATTTGTCTCAGGCCACCCTGGCTCCTATTCTGACTCAGGTATTTATTTCCTGTGTGACTTTAACTGTGACCTCACAACTCTGTTGTCATCAGGGTTCTTAAAAAAATGAGAGAGTTGACTTATGTCATCTCCAAAGTAGTCTGTATGTCTAAATTATATGTCTTTTAATTTCAAAGAGGACTTTGTTATAGTTCAAAACAGCCATGACAACAACAAAAAAATTCACAACACTTACCAAGCCATGTGCCAGAAAATAGAATACTTGTTTTCATAGTTACAACCATTCACTTTTATAGATATATCTGTCTTACGACAAATATTTTATATTAAAATGTTGAAAATAGTTTATTATTAATATCTAGTTATTAGAGTTAATAAACCATTTATAAAAATTACACAATAAGGATAACAATAATGAAGATAATAATTAGTAGATAGTATTTACAGAACACTTATGATATACCAAGTACTGGTGTAAATACTTAGATTTATTCAATTATTCAATCCTCAAACAATCCTCACTAATATAATTATAACTCGCTTTAGATCTTTTAAAATTAAGGCATATTGACACACCCAAAATGTTGAGGAGCTCAGATTAGAACCATGGCAATCTGGCTCCAGATTCTACAATTTCACATACTCTACTACAAGCTTTTACAGTTGAAGGTATATTTGGAGAAAAGGCTAATACAACAACTTATTTTGTTAAGAGTATGACAAAAGAATTCAACTCAGAATTAGTTCACTAATGATGTGATTTATTACCTCTGTAATGTGGAAAATGTATTCTGCTTTGTAATAGTCACTGTCTT
This sequence comes from Pipistrellus kuhlii, assembly GCF_014108245.1. Taxonomy (NCBI): domain Eukaryota; kingdom Metazoa; phylum Chordata; class Mammalia; order Chiroptera; family Vespertilionidae; genus Pipistrellus; species Pipistrellus kuhlii. The sequence goes on along the minus strand of NW_023425404.1, from coordinate 190,211,289 downwards.
CATCTGAAGACAATGACTATTACAAAGCAGAATACTTTCATTGAAGAAATTTATTTAGAAATAATATTACAGAGAATCATCAAACGATGATTTGATGAGATTAAGAATATAAAATTATCCAGCTCAATTAATAAAGTAATTAATGCAGTTAGCAAACATTTATGGAACATCTACTGCGTGTCCATCCCTGACATGCAGTTCAGACAGCTGATATGCAAGCATGTGACATCTCCAACATGTTAAGATTTATGCAGAGAATTAAAATAGAATGATATGATATGAGTGCCTGGGGGATTCATTTGGAGAGTGTTCAAGGAAAGCCTCTCTGAGGAGTTAAACTAAATTGAGACTTGAAGATAGAACAGGGTTGAGCAACGTGAAGATGAGAGAGGAGAATTCTAGGCAAAGCTAGTACAAAAGTCCCGAGGAGAAAACATGAGGCACAGGAATATATGGAATGAGATGAAACTAAAGATGTAGACAGTGACCAGATTTGAGGGTGCTTTCTAAGCCAGGCTGAGAGTTACAAACTTGGGATCTTATTATAGGTCTATAGAAAGTCATTGGGAAGTTTTGAGTAGGAGAGTGATAAGACAGTAAAATAAAATAGAAAAAAAACAAACAGGGAAACAACAACAAAATGGAATCTTATTTCATTTCCTCTGACTACATCTACTATAACCCTCCTCCAGTATCTTCACAGTAACTCCTAATTACCAACTCTCTTTAATCTCTTAATCTGATCATTAACAAAACAGAGCATTTGAATATTTTTTCTGCTCTAACCATATGTATAGAAAATGTTTATAAAATTAATATCCATCTAAAATAGGGCTGTTTAATCTTATAAAACTACTGATTTCACTCCAAATCCAGACAAGAGCATATCATTAATTTGTCATTAATTTAGGCATCTATTCACTCAGCCATCTTTCCACTTATCACCAAGTATCAATAAGTACCAGTAACATAAAAAATGTGTCACAGAGTTTCTGTTTTCATTGTATATCTGTGGCACAGAGTAATTTTTTTTTTTATTTTTTTTTTGTAGAGAGTGATATTGGAACACAAAGGAAGACAAAGAGTAGTTGACACCCCAACACAAAATATATTGAAGATTGTTTAGCAAGTTCTGTTCACTGGGAAAATTAAACTAATTAAAGTGGAATTTATACCAACTCTTTATGTCTTGACCCAAGCTTTTGTCATACTCCTAGAAAACCCTGGTTTTGGGTGCTTCCCATCAAGTTACTTAAGTAAACTGAAACTGGAAGTCTTACTTATGGCCTTTTAGCACAGTGTTTATTCATTGTCAACAGTCCTCAGGAATTGGATTCCTTCCACATGAAAGGAATTCCAAAACTCAACACATTCCTTAGCTTCCAAAGCAGAACCAAAAACCTAGACAATTGTTCCAGATGAATGGCACACATGCACACACCCATGCAATTTAAAGAGAGAGGACTGATGAGAAATGCCTTAGTAATTATTTCTTTTGTTTGTTGTTATCTCTTGCATGACACTTCACTTGAAAATTACCACAGTCTTTTCTAGGTAAATATATTTGACCAGACTTAAAGACAATGATTTTAAGGCTGACATTCTCCAAAATAAATATTTCAAACCTGAAATCCTAAGTGATTAATTGGTTCTCCATAATCTATTACTGGTTTTCCAAATGGAATTGCTTGTCTCTTATTATTACACCCATCCCAACATAAGGTATGGTATTATGCTAAGTGAGATAAACCAGTCAGAGAAAGACAAGTACCTTGTTATTTCACTTACATGTGGAATCTAATGACTAACAAAATAAACTAACAAAGTGGAGGCATGAATACAGAAAATAGACTGACAGCTGCCAGATGGGAGGAGCTAGGGGCTAGGTGAGAAGGGTGGAGTTGAGCAAATAAAAAAAGGAAAGGCACAGATAATAATATGATGATTACCAGAGGGAAGGGGATATGTGGGGAGACAGAAGAAGGTAAAGGGGGAAAATATAGTTGACTTGGGGTGGTAAATACACAATACAATATACAGACAATGTATTATAGAATTACATACTCAAATCCTGTATAATTTTATTAACCAATGTCACCCCACCCAGTAAATTTAATTGAAAAACAAATGAAAAAAAAATATATGAAGAATTAAGAAAATGCATGGACCAATCTTAGTATTGGGGGAAAGCAGAGAGACTCTAAATGGAAAGACAAGTTGGGATGGGATTGAATCAAATATCTAAGATACAAATGGTGTCCTGATTTTTTAGGTGGTTCAAAACCACAAAGCCCAGGCTCTCTTAGCTACCTGTCATTATGGCAAAGACTGACTGAGAACACAAAAGTGAACAAGGTACACTGACCTTGCTTAGGAACACAGAGAACTTCAGCCAGTGCTATTTTCAAGCCAGATTTAGTTCACTGCTCAGCAGCCAGTAAAGTATGAGACAGCATTATATAATTTCTTCCACAGTAATGTTGTCCAGTATAGAAACACGGTGCATAGTAGGAATCCTCATGTTTCTAGGGATAGTAACATAATTAGTCATTATTCACAGATCAGTAAAAATGGCATGGATTTTGAGCACAAGCTCTCCCTATAAGCCTGTACTGCTAAACAAGTAATATTATGGATGCATACCCACACATTTGGATGCTGAGAAGTCAGATTTCCAGTTATCTTTGGTATCACACTTTGCCTGCCTGAATTTAAAATTATCATCAACAAAACATCCTATATCTGGTCCTGCTTCTAAGACTTCTAACTGAAGAACGGGCCAATAGGAAAGTTGCTAGAACATTTGATTTATGTTTCCATCTCTAGTATCCAATGCAATATGAGTGAAGATAAGATATTCAATGAAGTTTTGTTGAGTGAATGAATGAATACTAACTCAATTTAGAAGATGGAAAAATGGAATAATGAAAGAACAAAGAAGTAAATAAACAAATAAATGAGAAAATAGTAAGTTTGTCAAAGATCTCTGATAAAATAATGAATAAATAAATAAATGAATATGTTAAAGAATCATACATTATACCCATAATTACTGTTCTTGGAAGCTATTACAATATGGAGAACAAACTCAGTATTTTGTACAGATAAGTCAGGTGCAATCAGCTGACTACCTTTGTTAAGTATGTGTGAGGTTCTGTATATTTTTCTGCCTCACTGAAGAAAGCTCTTTTGTAGAAGTTAGCTTTAAATTGATCTTTGAAGAAGGCCATCCAAAAATAGCCCAGCATGAGAAGTACAGCAAGCTTTTTCCTTCATGTCCCGAGGCTACTCCCCTATAAAAATATTTTGATTTAGTTGGTTCATTTCATATAATGGCAGTATGAATGATGCTCTAGAGAGGACATCAGCAAAAGGATAGGAATTTCCACTAAAACAGAGTGAAACTAAAACTATTTTGGCCTCCCTCTGGATTTGTTGAAGATAAATGATTATGATGTCAGTGAAATTTGAAAGAATATTAAATCAGCGGCTGAAAATACCTAGCAGTTCCAACTCCCTCACATCACAAGGTCCGGATTCTGATGAACTATAAAAACTAAGATGATTCTCACATTCTCAAAGTCCAAATCGTTTTTCTACAACTAGTGTCAGGTCACATTGAGTGTTCAAATTCCTCTTTGCTAATGATGGTTTTATACTCAAAGTTGACTACATCATTTGGTTTTCATCAAGATGGCTGCTAAACATAACTCAGATACATAAAACATACCAGACCCTAAAAATGCACCAAAGGAGGAAACAAATATATACATATAAAAATTCTAATTATAGTTTTTAAGATTTTTCCATTTTAATTTTACAGAATCTCTTCAGCATTTCTTTTTGGACCTCTGGGAGAGTATTCAAGACAATAAGAATTGGGGAAAAGAGCAATTAGGTTCATCTTGACTTCAATATTGGTAAAACAGGAGACAGGAGATGAAATTGATTTCATACCTATTTGTGCTAATACCAGTGCTAAGTATATGTGATAGGTTGAATAATGACACCTCCCAAAAAGATTCACTGTCAAAACCGGTTTGGCTCAGTGGATAGAGTATCGGCCTGCAGACTGAAAGGTCCCTGGGTCGATTTTGGTCAAGGGCATGTACCTTGGTTGCAGGCACATCTCCAGAAGAGGGTGTGCAGGAGACAGCTGACCGATGTTTCTCTCGCATCGATGTTTCTAACTCTCTATCCCTCTCTCTTCCTCTCTATAAAAAAAATCAATAAAAATATATTTTAAAAACAACAACAACAACAACAAAAAGATTCACTTCCTTATGCCCAAAACTTGTGAATATGTTACATTATATGGCAAAATGGACTTCATAGATGTGATTATGTAAATATTTTGTGATAGGTAGATTATCCTCAGGGTCCTATATAATCACAAAGTTTCTCATAGGAAGGTAGGAGGTTAAAGAGAGAAGTCAATGTGATGACTAGAGCATAGATTGAAAAGATGGGGCTACAAGCCAAGGAAAGATGGATGGCAGCCTCTAAAAGCTGGAAGAGGCAAAAAATAAGCTCTCCTGAAGCCTCCAGATAGAAGCATCTCTGTCAACCCCATGATGTTAGCCCTGTAAGACTGATTTGGGACTTACGATCCCCAAAACTGAAGGATAAATAAGTTGTGTTATTTGACATCACTGAGTTTGTGATCACTTGTTGCAGCAGTAATATGAAACTAAATACTCTTTTAGTTTAATTCATTAATTTGTATTATCTTATGAAGAATTCATGACACTACAGAAGTATCATCTCCATTTCATAGTGACACGGAAAGTCTTGGAGAAGCTCACACACCTTCTCACCGCTAATTAATAGTGGAGTTAGGACTCAAATCCAGACTTGTCAGCCAATAAAGCCCATATTTTTTCTCTAGGGTTTTGTGTCTGATAACTTGTTCCAGATTTCCCCCTTACCCATCAATGTCAACCTAATAAGTTGTTCACCCAACTACAAATTGTGGGATCATTTGCTTTGTAAGGGAAGAATGGAGAAGAACATGAAAGTCGAGATGAAACTTACTCTATGCACTGTGACCAAGAATTAGTTTTCCAGACTAGTCAGAGTCGAGTGCAGAGTTTTTATTTTCCCTTTATAACATCAACTAAAAGTTACTCCATCACCCAACCCCTCATGCAAAAAAAAAAAAATTGCTTTGAGGGATGCTCCTGGAAATGATTGAAATAGATCCTTGCTCCCTAAGCTACCAGGGAGCAGTCCCTAACAAATTTAAGTGGAGCTTGGCCTTCTTCCAGAAGAGATGCTGTCTGATTTAATGCAGTGCCTACTGTGATGATTGCACAGCTCCCTTTCCACCTGACCATTGGAAACATCTGCAAGAGAGTATCTCCCTTGGCAGCCTTATTCTAGTGGGGAGGAGGAACCCAGCTCAACAGCTGCCTTTCTTATCAGTTACTAATGTGCACAGAGTGCATGTTTCTTGGTTGTTGTTTGTCAAAAGAGCTTTCGAGCATGTAAGTTATTCCTGCTCTCCTTCTTGTTTGGATCCTTATGAAACTCATTGGGGATCCTCAAAAATAAAAAAAAATAAAAAAATAATTGCTCTTCATGGAGCAGATACATATTTTGTGGAATCCCCCCTCCCTCAATATACTTCTACTGTTCTCATTATAAAAAGGAAGTCATGGGGTACAGGACTAAAATGTGGATGTCATGCATTTCAGCCACCATCATGGTAATGAGACACAGGGTCTTGACAAAAGTGAGATCAGGGTTCAAACAAATGCAAGTTACCAGCTATTAGTGTTTCCTCTACGTTTTCCTTTTATCAGTTTCCCCACTTCCCCTCCCCATGCCATCAAATGTGTTTATTCTGAGAGTGAATAAGCCCTTTCAGCAACTTTTGTAACATACCTTGCTTGTTTGATTAATTCCAAACTTGGCTCGTTTTACACAATCCCATCTTTCTTGCTGTGTGTATGTGGAGGAGGAAAGGAAAGGTAAAGAGGAATAAGAAAATTTTATGATTACAAAGGAGTGCCTAATAACTTATAGTAAAGCCAATTGTTTAGCATGAGGGGTTTTGTTTTGTTTTTGGAGGGGTGGAGCAAAACAAAACAAAATTGGTATTGAATTAGAATATCACAAATAAGAAAATGCCAATAGGCTCAAGATAGTCATTCTAGAGTTTTGTTTTGCTCCACCTCCTCCAAAAACAAAGCAGAACTCTAGAATGACTATCTTGAGCCTACTGGCATTTTCTTATTTGTGATATTCTAATTCAATACCACAGGGAAGTGAAAGGAAAATCTGTGACTCATTTTAAGGAAAGTTGGATGAAAAATGAAATAAATATTGTACACTTGGGGAGGAAAGTGCAGGTGAGAGACCTATAGAGGGTAGATAGTAATTTATTTTTAAATCAACCATTGAGAAAGTGCTAGAAGATAACATTATTTTGGTTTTTAATTTTAAAATATGCAGAAATAAATTGGGAAGAAAGTGTAAGTAATTAAAACATACATACTTATATGCATTATAATTCAAGCATTTCTTACTAAATAAATAGAAATGAAAATTGACAATTGATGCTGGTTTCTAGAGTAGAGGAATCCAGAGAGGTATAGAATTTGTTAGAAGATGATTCTGAAACATGTTCTGACAAAACCTTGCCCATTAAAAAAAAAGATATATATATATATATATATATATATACATATATATATATATATATATATATATATATATATATTCCATTGACATTCTATAGAGAAGAAGGGAGAGAGACAGAGAACCAGAAACGTCGATGAGAGAGAAACATTGACCAGCTGCCCCCTGCACACTCCCCACCAGGGATGCGCCCACAAGCAACGTACATGCCCCCAACCGGAACTGAACCTGGGACCCCACAGTCCATAAACCAATGCTCCACCACTGAGCCAAACTGGCTCTGGCACCTTGCCCATTTTTAATCAAATGGAAAAAGTGGGGAACATGCCACAGATTAGCTTATATTATGAAGCTTGAAAGTTTTCAGACCCTCCCATTGATTTATTAATATAATATTTTTTTAAATTTTATCTGCCTTGCCATCTTGTGGATTCCTCCATTTCAGTCTTATTGGGCTACATTTAGTTCAGGTAGAATCCACAAAGCTACCTGGACCTCCTATTATATTCTGGTGAATCCTGATCCATTTACTCAGCTCCCATTTCAAACACATCTTCTTCCATATAGAGGTATCTCCTTCCTCATAAATCAAACATATGCAGTAATAATGTATTTGCATTAGTTGCTTAAATAAGTATATCTTTAATTATATGTGTCTACATTTTTCTATTGGTTGGCAAACTCCATGAGAAGATGAATTGTGCCATTTTTTATCTCATACCATTTCAGATAAATATCTCACAATGCCTAGAACAGAGATAACACAAAATAAATATGGTAAATTCATAGCTTTTTTTTTTTACTCCCTATTACTTAATTTTGTATATATTCATAAGTATGAGACAAATGATAAAGAGCAACTATAAGTAATGATAGCCAGTTTTTATTGCTCAAGGATACAAGCCAATCTCTCAAATTATTACACTAACTAGAGGCCCAGTGCATGAAATTTATGCATGGGGTTGGAGGGGTGAGGGGTACCTCAGCCCAGACTGCATCCTCTCCAATCTGGGACCCCTCGAGGGATGTCCAACACCCCCTTTAGGTCTGATCCAACCTCCTAACTGCCCTTTCCTGCAGGGTTGATCACCTGCCCTTCCTTGCTGGCCTGGTCCCTCTCAACTCCCCTCCCTTGCAGACCTGGTGCCTCCCAACTGTCCTCCCCTACTGGCCATCTTCTGTCCACAAGGGGGCAAGTTCTTTGACCACATGGGGGCAGCTATTGTGTATTGGAGTGATGGTCAATCTGCATATTACTCTTTTATTAGAGAGGATAGAGGCCTGGTGCACAGGTGGGGGCCAGCTAGTTTGCCCTAAAGGGTGTCCTGGATCAGGATGGGGGTTCTCTTGGAGAGTGGGGTGGCCTGAGCAAGGGGCCTGTGGTGGTTTTCAGGCCAGCCATACCCCTGTCAACCCAAGTGGAAGCCCTGGTTTCTGAAATTTATTTCCCTTTTACATTTGAAACTTTGTAGCCTGGAGCAGAGCCAAGCCTCCTGCTCGCTCAGTGGTCTGCAGCCATTTCTGTTTGGATTTGTTTACCTTCTATAATTGAAACTTTGTAGCCCTGAGTGGAGGCCTAGGCTGGCAAGGGTAGATGGAAAGCTTGGCTTCCTCCATTGCCTGGTAAACCAAGTCTCCCTCCTGTTCTCTGTGGCTGCAGCCATCTTGGCTGGGTTTATTTGCATAGTTGTTCTGATTGGCTGGTGAGTGTGGCCGGTAGGCATGGCTGGTTGGTGTATCAGGGAGATTGTTAATTTGCATATTACTCTTTTATTAGGTAGGATTATTGATATTTTCTAGAAAAAATTAAGTACCTACTGTGAGCAAATCTGAGACTGGTGGTCCCTGGAACACACTTGACTAAGCATTGAATCCAAACCTAGATGTACAGGACAAAGTGAACTCAGCACATTACCTTCTCAGGTAGTGTCTCTCATGATTGACTGCCTATAAAAAAAAGTTTGAAAAGTAAAAAAAAAAATAAAATAAAATAATCACACTGTCTAGACCCTTCACCAGAGATTTGGAATCAATTCATCTGGAATGGGGTATGAGCATTGGAAATCTAAAACAGCTCCCCCTTGTAAGCCTAACAGCCATGGCTGAAATTCATCTTTTTGTAGGAAGGTCCACCTCTGAACTGCTTGGAGTTAAATCCAACCACATGGCCCTTTCCCCTCACTCCCTCAGTCCCTCACCAGCCCCTGCGTATTTTGCTCATTAGCCTAGCTGCTGCACAGATGGTGTTTGTGTACATGTTGATGACTTCCATCACCATCAGGCTGCTCATTGCCTGAGGGTGAGGCAAATAAATCATCTGTGCAGGTATATCAGGGGAAGGAGAGATGTCTTCTCTTGTGATGTATTGTATCCAACTCAAAATCCCCTTGGCTGACTTGCAAGGAAGTGTACTTTGTCATCTTAATATGAAGGGGGGAAAAAGCCAATGACACCTACATATATTTACATTTCTTGCCTCTTCTCTTATTTTTTTTTCAACCTCCCAGATGTTCAAAAACTTGGCATTTAATATCCTGTGTTTGACCTTTCAGTCTTCTGCCATCTGCCACACAGGGTGTTTCAGCAAGCTAATGTGAAGAGGCATTTAATAACAGATGAATTCAGTTGCGACACATTTTGACAATCCTAGTCAAGGTAAAAATTCCAATACTAATAATTAATTAAATAAGGATTCTCATGCATCTCCCCCACATTTTCTTATAGCATCAACCTCTTGCCACTATGCGAAGACTGGATAATGTCTCAACATAACTGTTAGATCTTCATCAAATTTTACCCTTCCCTGCTTTCACTGATTTAGAGGAGGGTCTACTTCTAATTTACAATAACTGCATTTGGCTTCTAAGAGTTAAGAAATTCTCAGAAAAGATCTTCCAACAAGATTAATATCAAAATATCAGTATATAACATTCAAGTATGTTAGCTAAACCACTCAGCAGGATAATAATGCAAACAATTTCACATTTTAGGGATAAAGAAAACAGAACCTTAAGAACAAGAAGAATATTGTACCATCCTATGATAATTAAACAGGAGCATATTTGCTCCTAGCAGCTATTTACTACAAAAAGTCTCCTTGATAGTTTATTGTTAGCATTGCCTCATGTTCCAACTCCTTTTGTAAAGACAACAACAATTTGATCAAATGCTAATTTTCTTTTAGGGTAGGAGGCTTATGACTTCCATATTCATTCTTTCCTTTTCACTCTGATTTTTCATTCTGAGCAGAGATCTCACTAAGTTTGTTTTCTCTTCAATCAGTAAATGTATCCACTTCACTTTCACTTGGATGCTAGTATTCCTTTCTCCCATATTCAATTTGAGAACAAGAGGAGTTCAAAATCACATTTCTGTATATAAGAGGACTTTAATAAGTGCAAGGACTTTGGGTGGTGGGTGTATACTAATAAATTTGTGGCCATTAGACATAAGGAGATTAATTTATGAGAGTGAGATGTTAAAGCTCTTTTGTGATTCAGAAAGTAGTTTTCTAGCAGTGGGGTGGGAGCTGGAGCAAATTTTTCAAGTTGGACCAGGAGTAAGATCTCTTGGTTCAGGACTCACTACTGAGATGTGCAAAAATCATGTTCTCTCCTTTCAAGCTTTGTTCTATTTCAGAGGTTAGAACTTGAGCTGAAGACTGGTAGATGATGCTTCCTTTGTGCTCTAGTTAGCAGGCATTCCCTCTAAAGACAGAAATACCTTTATTAATATTCTTAATTTCTAGCTCAGTTGCTATTTTGAGCATCTTAGTGTGACTTAATTTCAATTAAATAGTAAATTAGGAATTGAATGAAGCATTGTTAGATGCTTCTGTATTAATGATCATCAACATAGCACATGTCATTAATCAGTTATCTGATAATACCCAGAAAGACAGGAGGACAATAATGAAATTCTTCTATAGGTTTTCAAATTAACTAGTTTCCTATTTTTTGAAAGTCTGAAGAAATTCTTCCTCTGGAAAGACATTTCTTCCTTAATATAAAATCTCTTTGAAAATATCCATCCTTCTGAAAATGGCTTCTAATCCTCTGTATTTCTCTGTAGTATCCTTTTCTTGAGTTCAAATTAGCTTATTTGTTCTGACATCTTGTTCTGTTATCTTTATGTATACTGCTTTAATTAGAATTGGTATTTGAATTCTATTAGATATGTATACATTTGAGCAAGCTTCTTAATTGTGTTTATATAAAATGGAAATAAAAATATAATTTTATGCTGCAGCCACTATGAAATAGTATGGAGGTTCCTCAAAAAATTAAAAATGGAACTACCACAATAGCCAGTGACTACACTTCAGGGTGCTTATCCAAAGGAGATAAAATTACCATTCTGAGGAGATAACAGCATCCTTATGTTCATTGTAGCATTAATTATAGTAGTCAAGACATGGAAATATCTATGACCTCTTCAAGAGAGAGGTCACTGACATGGACAACAAAGGGACCTGTATCTAAGCTACAGGCTGCCCCTACCAAAGTTGCAAAGCTCAATGCCAAAAGGTTTGTGGCCATGCAAGTGTGACACTGATGCTTCCACTATAACTGACATTGAAAGTGAAGCCTCGGGCATTTCCAAGATATGGCTGCCCTGTCTAATCAATGGTTGTTAACACCAATAAGAATCCCTAATTTACATGGTGCGGTAAAAAAGAAAACTTTATTCAGCACAAAGCAGCTCAATTGTAATATAACATGTCTGTGAAAATAGCATGGCTGTGGAACAGCTCTGGGGCCAGTGGCCCTGAGGCCATGCCCCTCTCTAGCTAGAGAGCTTTGCTCTGCTCCTCCATGGTCTTCTCTGCACTATTCCAGCAAGATATCTTCAGTTCTAGCAGGGAAAACACAGGTGGAAAGTGTGCTCTCAGAACCAGAGGGGAGCTGGCTTATATGCACAGGACTACCCCACCTCTGGTCCCTGATTGGACCATCCTCATGCAAGTGAGGTCTCTAAATCCTAGAAGTTTGATTGGCCCAAAAGGCATTATCCTGATTGGTCAGCATAGAGTTGATCTGATTGGTCAGAGCCAGCTACTGTGATTGGATGGAGAAAACTCCCATTCTTTTGCTTTTGGTTGCAATAGGATTCCAGGAAAACTTTTTAAGGGCTGGCCCAGACTGCAGTAACACAGTGCAGGCAGGCAGTTTAGCACAGGCTTTTTGGAGAAGTGCAGTTTATATGAGATGTCCCCTTGCTTTTTCTTTTTCTTCCTGGGTTTTTTTTTTTTTTTTTTTTTTTTTTTTTCAAGTTCAGTTAGCCACCAGGAGCCTTTCTTAGTAGATGTCTAATTCCCCCCCCCCCTTTTTTTTTAATCAAAGTTCACATTATGACCCACATTTTCTAGGACTTTTTCTGTACTTTCTCTTAAGTATAAATGATTCCTGGGCAGCTTCTTACTCTCTCTCTAAATATTTTCCTAACTGCTACCTTTACTATCACCAATCCTAGCCACCTGGCATACCAGACATTTTGATTATCAGTGAATATCTAGCAGCTATTCATTATGGATGTTTCTAAAATTAAGCCATGCTAATATAAATTGGAGGTATCCAAAAGCCCAGTTATCAGTAATCTTAAACTGCATCTGTATAATTTGAATTCTGGAATGCACAGACATGAGTGGTGTAGTTAGTTATTCATTCTGGAATGGTGTACCAGAAAGAATATTGAAGTGCAAATCAAAAGATGGATTAGGGCCTGTTGTTCCCTGAATTAGCTTTATAAGCTTCGGTAAGTCTCAAAACTCTGAGCTCAACTGAAAAATAAGGCAGTTAAAGTTGAGTTCCTTTCAGATCCAAAATAAGAACACTGCAAGGGACCCTGTTTTGGGGAGCAGCAGTGAGAAGGGGCTTTCCAACAGAATTTAGGTTCTGTAGTTCAATGCTGAAATGTCTGTTTGCATTATCTGTTTTAGTAAAGCTAAAAAGGGAACCTCAGCAGAGAGAATATTGGATGCCACGCTTTCAAATTTTTGTTTCAAAGTTTGTAGGCAGAAAGGAGCTTTAACCTTGTTTTTAAGTTGCATTTCTATCTATGCAAGAGAAAATGGATCTTTCAAATAATACCTGAGCCTCAGAAATCTTGCAATGCAATTTAGGGAGTTTGGCAAGCATGGAAGTTTAAGAATACAATGTAAAATAGAGAGCCAAATTCAGAGATAAAAAAGACATTCTAAGTTTAGTAAGAACCCTCAGCCACTATTTATTCAGTGAAGATAAATCTTTTGAAAGAATTCCCACTGAGATTAAAATCACATAGACAGAGAAAGAAAGAAAATATATAAGATATCTTAGTTTTACTACAGTAAATGCATATGCCACTGCCGAATGGCTGTGATGGAAATGTTATATAGGTTACATTTTTTTTTTCTTTCTAGCATCTACTACTGGATTTGAAAATAAAATTACAACTGCAATTCAAGTTGAAGAAGGAGATATTTTCTTATTTGGAAAAAATATTCATCTCTCTTTAATTGACTCTTTGATCAGAATAAAGATTTATAAGAAGAAAATGCAATTGCCTCTAATAAAGAATTAGGGATGATGAATGAGCCAGTCATTAGAATTATCAGGATTCCAGGAGGCATATGTTTCTAGACAAAGTAACCTTTATTGAAGCAAGATAATTTAAGAAGTGAACTCATTGGCTAGATTCAGATATATTTGCAAAGAACTTCTTTAACAGTCCTAGTAGCAAAATGCCAGTTCTCCCATTGTTACAATAGCAATTTAGAATCGTTCTTCTTGTCTTTATTAGGTACTTCACAAAAACACAGGGTAGCCTATAAAACTCATAAAAGCTGGGAGAATGTTGTTTATATTTTCCATAAAGGTCTCAGCTCACAATGAATGCTAAGTGGATGCTAACTCCAGTCATAAAAATGCCTCTCTAATGAGTACTAAAGAATTCCCAGAGTAAGATCATGTCTTTGTAACTAGTGTCAAAAAATCAATAGTTCCTACCTAGATATCAAATGGCTCTCAGAAGCACTCTGCCCATAATGTTTTATCATCCACAGACCAGGCACTCAGTAAATGTTGTTCAAATTAATTTGATATAAGATGGTAAGGCAAAGAGAGGTCCTGTTAGAACTCACATTTCTATCTCTAATATTAGGTAATGAAAAGTTTTTACATCTATGATACAATAAAATTCCGGTTACAATTTTATGAATAATCATTATTATCAGTCCCCTGCACATAGGCTCAACTTTTCCTCATTACTTTCTTTATCCTATATAGTTTACAACTCTATACCAAGTTCTATTCTCTTTTGTATCTGCGCCAGCACAGATAAACATACAATAGATGGAGACCAGAGCTATGCTGGTTGGTCTCATTTTAAGTCCATAATCATTAACCTCAATTGGGTCCTAATGCTGCCCAGAAATCAGAACACATTTTCCTAGTGTAATTAGGTTTCCTTCCTCCTACACCATGATGTCATACTTTCTCTTCTCTCCTCAAACATCTAACAAAGTTGCCCCCAGTATCACTTTAGCTGCTAAATATTTCACTAATAAAATGGAAATAATCTCACCATTCCATCTATCCACAAATGGTATTAGTTCAATATATTCTGTCATCTCTCTTAATACCTTTGATAAACTTTCCCCTCAAGTATATTGATTCAGAAATTATCCCCTTAATCTTGCAATAATTTCTCACTCCACTGCATTATTCCTATTAGCATATAGACATGATGTTACTTTTCCCATCTTAAAGAACAAAGCAAAACTCTATTTAGCCTGGCCAGCATGGCTCAGTGGTTGAGCGATGACCTATGCACCAGGAGGTCGTGGTTTCAATTTCTGGTCAGAGCAAATGCCCAGGTTGTGGGCTCAATCCCCATTGGAGGGTTAGCAGTGAGCAGCATATCATTTACTCCTCATTATTGATGTTTCTATAACTTTCCCTCTCCCTTCCTCTCTGACATCAATAAAAAGATATATTTAAAATATTAAAAAATATATTTATTGGGGTCGGCAATTACGTAATTGCAGATTTTAAAAAGAAAATCAAAGACAATTTTTTCATGGAACTAAATAACTTTATTCTGTAATGTATTGCCCATTTTGATCAATGACCTTTTGCCATCTTTCAGGCAGCATCATAATCCCACGTTCAAAAAACTTCTGGTTTTTATTAGCAAAAAACTGAATCAGGTACGATTTGACATCATCATCATTATTGAAATTTTTACCATTCAAGGAGTTTTGTAAAGATCGAAACAAAAAGTAATCAGATGGTGCAAGGTCAGGACTATATGGTGGATGTGGCAAAACATCCCAACCAAGCTCCATTAATTTTTGCCGAGTGACCAAAGATGTGTGTGGCCTTGCATTGTCATGATGGAATACAACACCTTTTCGATTTGTCAATTCGGGCCGCTTTTCTTCAACTGCATTGTTTAATTTCGTTAGTTGTTCAATGTAGACATCAGAATTGATCATTCGGTTGGGTGGTAAGAGTTCAAAGTAGACAATTCCTTTGTAATCCCACCAAACTGATAACAAAACCTTCTTTTGATGAATATCAGCTTTTGATGTTGTTTGAGTTGGTTCACCTGGCCTGCTCCACGATCTTTTCCGCTTGATATTGTTGTAAACAACCCATTTTTCATCACCAGTTATCAGTCGTTTTAAAAATGGATCATTTTCATTACGTTTCTTTAGCAAATCGCAGCTGCTAATGCGTTGCGTTAACTGTGATTCTTTCAGTTCGTGAGGAACCCATGTATCGAGTTTTTGAACATAGCCAAGTTGTTTTAAGTGATTTTCAATGCATGTATGTGATACATGAAGCTTCTCTGCAATCTCACGTGTTGTACTGTGACAGTCCAAATTGATTATTGCCTTGATTAGGGCGTCATCAACTTCAACTGGACGACCAGAGCGTTTTTCATCTTTGAGTAAAAAATCACCAGAACGAAATTTGGCAAACCAATTTTAACACTGCCATTCTTTTAAGGCTTCGTCACCATAAACAGCACATAACTTTTTATGAGCTTGCGATGCGTTTTTCCCTTTGCGGAAATAAAAAAGCAAAATATGACGAAAATGTTCCTTTTGATTTTCCATTTTTCAACGAACGCCAAATGAAAACTACAAAACAGATAAAAAAAACTTTTTTTACTGATTAACAGCTGAATAGCCAACTATCAAATAACAAAATGTGTTTTACATTTGTACTACGTCTGCAAACCTAAAAATTCAATTGAAGCCATATATGTGTGGAACCCGCAATTACGTAGTTGCCGACCCAATACATCTTTTAACTACACTCCTCCAAATGAAGTCCCTCTTTGTCTTTGCCCTATAACAGCAAAGCTCCTTGAAAGAATTGCCTATGTTTATATCTCTAATTCCTTTCCTCCCTTTTCCTGTAAATCCAGTCCAAGTAGCTTTCTGCCTCCAGGCTCCTTTGTCTAGGTCACCATGTCGCTCATAGTTAAGTCCAATGGTCAATTCAGTACTCCTTTAACTTAAACTGTCAGCATCATATGAAAGAGCTATCCCCTCTTTCATATTTACTTTCTTCCATTGTCCTCACTCTCTTCACACCACATCTATTTAATTGGCCTTTCTTCCATAATCTCTTTTTGTGATTTGTTCTCTTCTCTCCAATCAATTAAAGTTGGAGTATCTCAGGGCAAAATTCTCTGGCCTCGTCTCTTATTTAATTATGGCTCTTTCTTTGTGATCTTATGAAGTCACTAATGGAAGTCACAAAATTTCTAGCTCTGGCATGGTATTCTCACCTCATTCCTAAAACATATATATATATAACTGCCCACTTATTGTTTCCATATACATGTCTAGTTTAAGCATCTCTAAATTAGTATCCCTCAAATCAAAATCTTATCCCATAACTCTCTCTCCTGCTAACTTCCAAACTGTTCTTTCAGTTCCTTGAACAAAAATTTTGAAATCATTCTTGACTCCACTTTCTTTTCTCACACCACACAGTTCACTCATTATTATGTTGTCTGTACCTTAAAAACATATCCAGAATCTGACTACTTCTTATTACTTTCATATTAATTCCTCTTGTCCACCAACTCTACTCTTACGCTAGGATTAACATAATAGCCTTCTAACTAGTCTACCAACTTTTGTCTGATGCCTTCCCTTCTTAAAGCAATAGAGCTGTCCTCTTAAACTTAATTCAGATCATGACTCTACCCAGAAACCTACAATAAGTACTATTATTGCTATCTATTAATACACAATAAATTACAATAAAATATAATGGTTTAAAACAGAAAAAGAATTATTCTGTTCCATGAATTCATTTGTTGACTGGTCAACTACTCAAGTTGTGCATGCCAACTGATAGTTACTGAGGCTGGAATCATCTGAAAGCTTGACTGGGCTGGATTCAAGATAATTCACCCATTTTGCAGGCAGTAGATGCTGGTGGTTTTTTGGAAGGTCAGCAAGTTATTAATCAGATGGCCTATCTGGGTTGAGATTCCCAGAGAGTGAAGACCTCCAAAAATGAATGTTCAAAATAACTGGAAATAGAAGCTGCCAGTTTATAAAGACCTGGGGCCAGAAACTGGCATTGGATTCTGTTAGTCAAAGCAGTCACAAAGCCTACGTATATTCAAGGGGAGGGGACATACGCCCTGTGTCTCAATATTTTTGTGACCATTCTTAATCTGCCACAGTTTCTATCTTATTCCTGGTAAAAGGCCACCTTCTTAAAATGATATTCAAATGACTATACCATAAGGACCTTAGTTGCTTCTCTGACCACATCTTCTATTAACTTCCTGTTATCTTACTGTAGGACAGCTACACTGACCTCCTAGCTGTTTCTCAAAGCCTCAACGTCTCAATGTTTGCTATTTCCCCTTTTCAGGTTCATTTTCCCTCAGGTATTTATCTATAGAGCTTGATTCTTCTTTAAATCTCTTTTCAAATGTAACCCTCTCAACAAGGCCTTCCTTGACAACCCAGGAAAGTGGTCTGTCTTCACTAGAACGCAAGATCCAAAAGAGTAGAGATTTTTGACGGTTTTGTTTACTGCTGCACCTGTGCTGCCTAGATTAGTTCTTGGAACATTGAGAAAGTGCAATAATTTTTTTTTAAATGAGAGAACATAAGTTTTAGTAGTGGTAATTTTATTCTGCTCAGTTGTAGCAAGTTAAGATTTTGCCCACTAAGTGACTTTATTAAAGACCTCTTTGTGGAAGGGCTTAAACTACCTGATCACATTCAGGGAGCAATGCTGGTACATTCATTCTTTCAAAGAGTGACTTGTTCTGAACACATAATGGTTGAACTATTGACTATGATAAAATGAAATGGCACTAGGAAGCAAACATGGAAGTAGAAGATAATAAATTCACTCTCCAACACTACTTTGGAATTTGAAGATGCCAAAACTTGAAATGATTGCTTTGTCATATTTTAAGATTTTGGAGTGTATAAGCTCATTTGTCAGGATTTATATGTACATATATTTAAGTCAGGATAAATTTAGGCAAGATGTTATAAGCTCAGAAGCCATCTATTGAAGACTTTTAGTGTCTCTTGACCTTCCCTCTCATTCTCTGTCCATCCAACCACATTACTCCCAGCAAGCACATCAGAGCCCTAGCAGGTGGTGCTCACTTTTCATTTATGAGGCTCTCCTAAGATTTCTCAAGAACTAGGTGTCATTTAGAACTCCAAAATATAAATAAATTTTTGAAATGCAAAAAAAATATATCCTTTTTATCATGGCCATTAGTCATTATTAAAAATGGTAAATTTCACAGTTGATTAACTGAAATTTTATTTTGGTTATTGTCAATTATTTTTCAGGGCTATACTGTACACCATTGTTTGAAACACGTTCATGAGTTAACTTACCAGTGGTGCAGCTGGAATATCATATGTAGTTTTCCAAAGACTTGAACAAAATTTGATCTTTGCTGATAAGACTTCAAGCACTACATGCCGAAATAATGAAAGGGGAACTTCTAGTATAAATGCTATTAAAGACAAAGTTATTGGGTTCTTAGCAACAGGGGCAGCTAAACCCATGAAGGCATCCTGCCTGTTATCTGTGGATCAGCACAGAATAGCAAACCCTGATCCATCTGTGCAAGGTTTCCCTGATGCAGAGGCGGAGTGAAAGTTCAACAAGAAAAAGGGTGACCTTGTGAAAGATGTCATTGAAAATTGTTTTGAAGGATGCCTCAGAACCATCTAATGGGTTGCTCCTCCTAGTATTAGGAGATAATTATTCACTTGGCAATAAATTCCAGGAACTGTTTCATATTCAGTAGGTCAAGATGTTTCAGGATCCTGCATCAATTACAATAATTAAAATTTTGATAACCTTTATGGAGGACTTATTCTGTCCCAGAACAATCACTGAATACATGTATTATATCATTAATCCTAAAACAACACTAGGCCCTTAGATTTCTTCTTCTAATGATAGCAATCTACCAGTCCTAGTCCATAGCCACTCTGGCCACCAGCCAGTACTATATTTCACCACAAAAATTTTATTTGTTCCAGGTAGCTCTCCCTGCTTCCATTCTTATACCTTAATCAGACCTTTACACAGGAGAGAGATTGGTCTTTTAATATGGTCATGATATATCATATGCAATTTGACCACTGCCTATTCTACCAGCTCAATTTCATATCATTTTCCTCTTCAGTTTCTGTATTCTAGTTGCATTAGGCTTTTTATTTTTAATTGAGTTTATTGGGATGACATTGGTTAATAAAATTATATAAATTTCAGGTGTACAATTCTATAATATATTATCTGAAATCTTCTATCACTATTCATGCCCTCTATATCCTCTTCTATGCCCCCTACTCTGCTTCCCTTCTGATAATCATCATGCTATTGTCTATGTCTATGAGCTTTGTATTTATTTTTTTATTTTGATTAATCCCTTCACTTTTTACACCCATCCCCACAACCTCTTTCCCTTCTCACAGTTGTCAATCTGTTCTCTATCTATGGGTCTGTTTCTACTTTGCCTGATAGTTTATTTGTTCATTAGATTACACATATGAATAAAATCACATGGTACTTGTTCTTCTCTGACTGACTTCACTTTGCATGAATTGTCCATGTATGTTTTGTGTGTGTGTGTGTGTGTGTGTGTGTTTGTTTGTTTTTTAATACACCTTGCCTTTTCTCTTTATAGTATTCACTGTACTTGAATGTATACAGTCCACTGTGCCATTATTTTGTCTCCATCTCTGATGTACTAGAATTTAAGCTTCATATGGATAGGGTCCACATCTTTTTTTAATTTCCCATATCCCTAGTAAGCAGCTACACGACATAGATATAATATAAGTAATTGAATAAGTTAATGGACTTTTATAACTATACTATTAGGGAAAACTGATATTTTATATGAGAAGCATCAATTTCACAGAGAAAATATCATATATAAAAATGGAAAAGGTAAATATTTGCAGATATAATATTAGGTTACAATAATGCTCCCAAAAGGTGACCATGGAAAATGGAAGCATACATCTCTAGAAACTCACCAAGAGAACCGAGGGTCAATTAGCATATATATGTAGGCACAACATCAATTCACTTTAAAGGGAGAAATGTTTCTTTTTCTCTAATCCTAAAAAAGAATTGACATATAAGACAAAGATTAATGACTGTCCACACTGATTTGACTTTTCTGAGGTATTTGGTTCTGACACTTGCTCATGTTTCCTTAGTATGTTTTCCTTCCTTAGCTGAATGTGCTCTTCTCTTCTGTTGTTCTTGGACTTGTTTCCCTGACATTTTATTGTAAATCTCTTCTCTAATGCACTGTTTTTTAAACCAGTGTTCTGACATGTGTCTGTGTGTGTGTTATTTTATAAAGTTTCTATATTAACTAGACTTTAATCACTATAACTTTGAGCTAAAAAAATCATAGTTTGCTTGATATCAGCATCTCAGATTCTTTATAGCCCACTCAAAGTATCTGTTGAATGCCCATTGTGAATAAATGTGTTATCCATGGGGTTGGCAATCTGTAACAAAAGAGGAAAGATCCATACCCTCATTGAATTTACAAGAGAGTACAAGAGAGACTGTAAGTCAATAACAGAAATATTACTTAAAATCAGATTATTATTATTATGAAGAAAAATGTGTATAATATGTTATGAGAAAAGAAACACAGGAAGCAAACTTAATGGATGCCAAAGACGACCTTTCAGATAAAGAGCTGATTTCCAAGGGCAGGTATTCTTTGGAAATGCCAAGGATATGGAGAAGAGAAATCTGCCCCAAAGATAAGAAAGGAACTGTGTCTTTGAGGATGAGTAGGAGTTGTTGGCTGGGAAGGTAAACCCAAAAGTCAAGACATAGTCAAGGTGTTACTTCTGCTAAGAAGACTTCTCAGAATCCAACTTTATTCTCATGACACAAAATTGATCACTCTGAACATATCATGTACTATATTTATCACATAGTATTGCAATTATTATATCCCTCTTATAATGGGCTCTGACTCATCTCCTTCACTTCCCTGTATCTCCCATAACTTACAATGTATCTGGCACATAGCAGAACATAATGAATATTTGACTAGATAAGGGAAGGCATCAATATTAAATAGATAGAAGGTTCTTTACTTGAAATATATATTTCCTCCTTAGATATGTCAGAATTTAATTGTAAGTTAACATTATACTGCACTCATGGGTCTTTTGTAAAACATTTTATAACAGTTTATTTCAAAGAGTACAGGAGTCAATTGACTCTATTAACATAAATGATCAGGCTGATTTTCAAACATAAGATTTTTTTTTGTTAGTCTGAGAACTAAATCATTTGGATATTTTTGCATTTCCATAAAATGATAATATATTCACTAATGTTATACAGCAGTTCTCTTCTAGGCATGCCATTAAAGTCCACTCCCATCTCAATTACCATTTATTAGAACCCCACTGGCCCTGAAGGTCATCAGAATGTAGCTCCAACAGAATATAGAAAAAGCAAATGTCCCTTTGTAGATAATCCCCCAAATAAATTTTTCTGAACAATGAATTAATAGAAAAGATGTAATAGCTTACACTGAGTGCTCAGTTTGAAGGTGATTTTCAAGATAAATATTTAAAAAAAGAGATTTCAACCATAAGTATTCATTAAATTTTCTATTGATTTCAAACAGCAATCAGTTGGAACTAGTATTCATAGATCAATATGTGTCATCATCATCAGAATATACTTATTGCATTTCCATATTGGCATAATGTTTGTGCTTAGCATTTATGATATACTAAGGTATTTTTCATAACAATTCCAGGAAAGTAATAAGAGAGCTAGTCTCCATAGATTTTTCCAAAGGAAAGCGAAGTTCCCCCAGGTGACAATAGAGACTCTGTAAACAGTGATCTTAAAAAGTTAGTCAAGGACCAACAAAATGTTGGGAATATCCTTTGATACAGTAGACTCTGACTAATAAATTCAGATCTGTTTTTCTTTAATGTTTCTTCACCATAAATATTTGTGATATAAACAAGCAACATTATACAGCAAAAGAGATAAAAAACAAAACATGGTTTTTATGTGGCATGCTTATAATAATTCACACACATGTTTAATCACACATGGTCTTGTTTATGTACTCCTCCACCTCACCCTAGAAACAGGTGGCTGGAATCAGAATCTTAGTCCTAATTCTGGTTCTCTTCCTTATGTTTATTTCTACTTTCACAAAACTAGGCTCTTGAGTTAGCTAGGGGGACTCTCAGACTCAGGCTTTGCCCAGAGACTGATCAGAGCAGATCAAGACCTGTAATCGTTGACATAATCTTTTCTCTGAGTGTGGCTGCTCTTCCTCTGATTCTTCTGCCCTTTGTGTCTCTAAACAAAATTCCCTTAATGAGCTGCTCTCTGGAACTCCTCTCCTATAATTAACAATTTTGAAAAGAAGTTTAAGACTTCCTAATCCTGTAAAGAACTCTATTGTTGGTGGAATAGTTTTAATGATCTCATTGGTCACATATCTCTGTATTATTGCTGATCTCACTACCTTGTCTGTCCCACCCATTGCTATGGTCTGTCCTTCCTTCAATGATCATATCTGTCATTTTTCCTTTTTATATATACTCTTGATGGCATGATTATTCTATGAGATAGAGGTAATTAGCTCCATTTATCCAATGTAAATACTGAGGCTCAGAGAAGTTAACTGACATTTCCAGTCACTAGCCAATAATTAGTTGTCAAAGTCAGCATATAAATTCAGATATAATATAAAGACATTGATGAGTTAAAAAAATAGATTTAACAGTTTCTGTATGAAAGCCTGGGTTACAGATTTTTTTGAATTATCAGAAGTTCATGATATCTTATAGGTCTGCAATAGTCAATTAACCAGAGAGCACTTGTGGAGTAACTTCTCAGTGATCAAGTCCAGGCCAGGTAGTTTAAGGTCATATAGAATTTCTATAAAGCATAACAACTTCCACAGGGAAGCTGAAGAATTTATTGAAGAGAATAAACAATGGTACAAAGAACATTTTGAGAATCTTATAAGTATAAACAGGTACAAAAATATTTGGAATGAAAAACAATGAGTGATCATAAGTAACAAGTGGGAAAGAAATCTTGAAAACTGGCCTAAAATTCAGTGAAAGTCACATGAATGCAGTTACTCAAGGGAGGTGTGTTAACCTGGCTATGAGTCTGGGTTGATCTAGTATATTAACCCTTTGCACTCCGCTGTCCCCTCTCAGGGGACATCGGAATTCTAGCATATCACTCAGATGTCCCCTCTCAGGGGGGACATTGCAGTTTATTAGTGATTACGGGGAATTGAGTTAATTCAATGCACGTGTCCGCCGCAAAGTAGCGTCAAGTAGCTGGTAGCCAATGTCCAGAATGGTTCGGAGTGCAAAGGGTTAATATGAGTTCCCAAGGAAGCAGACACTGAGACAAGGAATTGACTTTAAGGGCTTTATTTGAAAGATACCCAGAAAGTAATGATAGAGAAGTGAGACAAGAAAAGGAAAAGAGTCAGATAAAATAAAAGCACACACACACACACAAAAAACACACACACAACAACAACACATGTAATACATGACAAAAACACAGGTTACTACTATTAATAACTTTGGGTTTAATCCCAATGGGTATTCTGGCAGATCATGTCCAGCATACCTCATAGTTATGCCATCTAATTGATGAGAAAGTAAAGATATTTATTCACAAGTTCCCCATATGTCATTAGCTAAGGGCTGATCCAAGAGGCATTAACACAGGTGGGATTTTATTCCTCAGTCAGAAAAAAACAAAAAACAAAAAAACCTGTTCTTGGCAAAGAGTCCTGGGTGTTAAAAATATCAGTTTTTAAGTATGTGGAGATGATTGCTATGAGGTATAGGTGGGTTGCTAATAGTGTCAGCAATAGGAGGGCCAAAGACAAAAATTTGGAGAAAGAGAATGGGAAAAGAAAGGATTTTCAAATGATAGGAACATAAGTATGTACAAGGACATGAAGCTACTCAAAAGAATTACTCTTTTTTTGTATCATTTTATGCTGTATAAATCATTTTCACATAACAAATGTCACTAAATAGAGTAGTTAATATGAAATTGTGACAAGACCACCCTGGGATTAAATTTAGGGGGCTTACTGAAGAGTAATAAGAATTGAAGTTGAGTAAATCTGAGTTTTAGATTTCCTGAAATTCAGGTAACATGTATGCTGTTTACCACGGAGAAAAGAAAAGTATTGGTGGATTTGAAAAGGGAAGTGTTATGATATAAGACAATTCAGAATGGTTTTCTGAAAACCATGTAATCATTCATTTATTCATTTTAACAATATATATTGATCATATTTTATATGTCAAATACTAAGGAAGAATACATCTGAATAAGGTGGATGATATGCATATAGACAGATAACATCAAGACTGTTGGGGTGGGTGCAAACACAGAGGAAATAACACAAATAGGGGGGCTGAATAGTGGCAGGACAAACTGGTATTCAGAAAGTACACAGACAGTACTTTTGATAGTACTTTTCCTGTGACTTCCTCAAAAGGAAAGTATAGCTAGGGAGACATAAACACGGGTTTCCAATAGAGGGAGACCGGAGTCTGAATCCCTGTGACCTCATTACAAATATCAAGTACCATGTGTGAGGGTCAAGATATGAAATTCACCACACATATTCTGTGGCTGGAAATCATAACAATAGGGACCGCTCAAGAACAATGAAAAATAAAATGGACATGGTTCATAGTAATCCTTACACCATGCATTAATCAAAATGTAATGAGTATATTTGGAATACTTGTGTGCTAGGCCTTCTTCAAAAAACTTCACTTATTTTATGTGAGTCAACCTTATAAGTCTATATAATAAAAGCCTAATATGCTAAAAAAAATAAAGTATAGCTAGGAATGGGGATTAAAGGATGAAAAGTATGGTGGGAAATGCTAGTTTCCTATTCAAAGAGGCTTGCTAACAGAATCCTGGATGATTTGGAATTATACAGTGGCCAGCAAGGAAAGGAAAGTATGATACAACTAAGTCAATCAAAACAATTCTATTTCCTTTACCTGATAGACGTAGCTCCTGTGAAACTAAAAGAGGCTATAGGAGCTAGCTATGACCAAGGAGATATTTGTAGAAATATAATGAAAGAGTGTGGTTCTGTCTGATGAAACTAAAGATCTTCTAATTTTTCTTGAAAATAGCCCAATAATATGATTCTTAGAGCTGCTCAATCAATCATGAGTAGTGACCTGGATAGAGGAAAAGGCAACATGATCATAATAACTGAGAAAAACGGGTTGAGAAGCCTGGAACATTATTGACTTGACTGGGCTACTGAATGAGCCCTATAGTCATAGGCCACAGTTTTATTGTGAATTCATAATTACAGTCCTACCTTACCCAAGGGGGATATGTTCCAACGAATTCCTGAGACTATGATAGTACTGAACCATATATATTTATGATGTTTCCCCCCACTCTAAATACATACCTAAGCACTGTGATATTGCAACAGTCAACCAGGTAACCAAGAGGACTATATACAGCATGGGTACACTAAACAAAGGGATGATTAAAGTCCTGGGCAGGATGGAGCAGTGCACCTTTTCTTCAGCAAGTGAAATACACTCTGACATATTTGCTAATTATCAGTCTATACTAATACAAGGGTAATGTAATAATTAGACTGGGAAATCTTGCAGATGTCCTTCTAGACAAAGCCATGGTGGCGGGCCCAAGGCAGAGGCAGTTAGGGGTGATCAGGCCAGCATGGGAGGGCAATTGGGGGTGATCAGGTTGGTGGGTGGGTAGCAAGGGGGTCTGTTGGGAGTGATAAAGCTGGAAGGGGTGATCAGGCCAGCAGGCAACATGGTTAGGGGTAATCAGGCAGGCAGTCAGGTGAGCAATTAGGAGCTAGAGGTCCCAGATTGTGAGAAGGATGTCCGACTGCCCTGGAATCGGGCCTAAAACGGCAGTAGGACATCCCCCAAGGGGTCCCAGATTGGAGAGGGTGCAGGCCAGGCTTGAGGGACACCACCCCCCCAACACAAATTTCATGCACCAGGCCACTAGTCTATAATAATAATAATAATAATAATAATAATAATAATAGCATAATATTCTAATTAGACCAGACATCCTTCTGGAAAAAAGCCAGGGCTGCAAGGAAAACCTGGATTCTGGGTGCCTGCTGGTGGCCAGAGGGAAGCCTGGGTCCAGGGTACCAGAGGGAAACTGGTGCCGGCATACGGGGTAAGGAAAGCTTACTCTTGCACAAATTTCATGCATCGACATCTAGTAAAATAATAATATTCTCCATGTAATTGAATGGAAAAATCCTTCATTCATTTATTCCAATAAAACTTTTTATTTTTAAATATCTACTGTGTGTTAAGCATTGTCTTTCTTAGGACATTTTAACAGTTAGAAGTTAAAGATAAGAGAAGTAGCAAGAAAGTTAAGAGTGACTTTTTTTCTCTCAAGAGAAGAGTGTTTCAGAGTTAATGAAAGAACACTTTAAGGTGGAAAGTTTTATCGACATCTTATTTTGCTGTAAGAGAATAATTTAAAAAAGGAATGAGAATTGACCATTGCATTTGGCAAGATGACAGCAATTGTAAGCTTTGCTTATTAAATAGACTGATAAGAATTAAGAAGAAAATTGGAGGTAAAACATCGAAGAAAGCCAGCGCAGGAAAATGACATTTGAAGTTTATCCATAAATTGTGCTGAGAGATGAAGGTATTCTTGAAGAGACAACTGATCTGGGAGAGTTTTAAATATAGACAATATTACAGTGCATGTATAGAGTGGGGCAAAAGTAGGTTTACAGTTTTGAATATGCAAAACTTTATTCTTGTATTAAATAATTAATACTATTAATTATTAAAATTAAATTAAATAAGGCAAGTTTATTCTTGTATTATTGTTTATTAATCATTGTATTATTTTCCATTTGAACAACTGTAAACTTAGTTTTGTTCTACTCTGAATACACTGAGAAGAATCACCCAACATAGAGGATGAATTTGATATTGAAAGAGGGAGTAGGGGTTATTGTAAGGATAACAAGACCTGGAGTAAGTCAGAGGGCATAGCATGAGAGTTCTTCTTTCCACATACAATTATAGTTCTTCCATTTTAACAGGAAACAATGCAGAATACATAGGTCCTTTAATAAGTGGGTTTATAGACTAAATAGGATGATAAAGATGTAATCTTCTAAGTGCTATCATCTTGGTGAAATAAGAACCAGGTCACTTTCTGGGCTGAGGTAATAGAGTGGAAGTGTTAAAAGATTGAAAAGAAAGATTTAAAATAGCATCTTGTCAATAGGGATATACCATATAATGCTGAAGTAACAGATAATGCTTGGGCTTCAGTGGTATAATACACAATGTATTTTTCATTTATGCTCATTTCAACAATGACCAGCATAGGTTAGCAGGGAGACTTTCACACTGCAGCCACTCAGAGATCCAAGATCAACAGATTTCAGTTTGCTTTGTTACTATAGTAACTCTAACACAATAAGAAAGGAATGTATTCACATGTACACTGGCTTTAAAGTCATCTGTTTATGTTAATTGGCATGTGGGTTACAAAGTAATTATAATATTAATATAATATGCACGTTTTACTTGCTGAAAATTAGCCATGACTTTTGGTTGGAATTTACTCATGTGTGTTAATTGCATCATATAACCATCATGAATATATATAACCAATGCATTTAGCAAACCTATGACAAATACGATACTTGTATGAAGTTTCCCCAATCATTAATAGTGTTTTTATTTGGTAGATAATTTATGGAATTTTTAATAGAAATTTTGGATTAATTTTTCACTTTAAACACTGATTTTATAATCTATACCCCATGTATTATGCAACTGAACAATAAGATTTCTATCTAAGCTACTTATTTCATAAATGACAATCTTATTTGATCAAACACATTTGACTCAGCTAATCATCAAAATAACCTTGATGAGAAATGGTTAAAATTTTTCATCTAGAGTTCAGCTTCACCAATAGTCCTTCTTTTTTTGTATTTCATTTCTACAACTAAATTCTTACAACTGGGCAAGCTGCTCACTGGGCTTCTTACAGATTTTGAATTCTATGAGTCTATCAGATGAAGAGTAAGAAAAAAATCTACAAGGCAGGAGGTCACTTACCATAGCAAAGAAAGACCGACTTTGCAAAGCCCTAATGTCAGAATGGAGGACAGAGTAATTTCTTGGAGAAATATGTTTTTAAATCAGTGAGAACTTTAACTCACCATAAGTATTTTTAGGAATTAATTTCCTAAAGTAGAGAAATAGAGCTAAGTATACATTGCCCGTTACCCAGTGAGAAAAGAGTATGGGAGGACCATTTCACATCATCTGAAGCATCTGATATGCAAACATCACAAAGATAAAGAGATTAAAAGGGTGATCCATGTATACAGAACACATACATGTTATGGAAAAAAATGTTTAACCAGAAAATTACTGAGTCACTGAGCACAGAGATGGATCTCTTATGGGAAACATTAGAAACTCAGTTGCCTGAACAAATTAAAACTAAATCGACCACATGACACTTTGTATCAGCCAGCAAGCAGGGCTCAGGTAGAAAAGACTAAGCCAGTGGTCGGCAAACTCATTAGTCAACAGAGTGGCAAACCACAAACTAAGTTTGCCAACCACTGGACTAAGCAATGGATTATTTCCCTACTCATATACCAATGTTTCTATGAAATGAATCCACAGAGACCAAAGCACTGTGATCCTATTCATCTCTTTCAAATAAAATATTGCTTCCCTCACCTTCTCAGTGTGGTAATACATTCTGTGCAAATAAACAGGGCAAGAATGGTACTTACCAAGGGAAAAATACTTGTAAAAAAAAACAAAAAAAAACAACAGTATGGAAAACCTAGTGTGTGAACAGACTTTTAATGAAATTGGCAAGTGGAGAACACAGCTGGATTAGATAAGTGGTAAAAAAAATAATATTGAAAGGCAAGTAAAACTCCATGAATACATACGAATTGCTCAAATAGCCTTATATTATAAAATCAAGATAAAACGAAATTGAAGAAATAAGCACTTTCTATTTGATTTCATCAATAGAAGTATCAAGCCTGCCTATAGTTATTGGGAAATCAGAACCACTCACCCAGAATACATACATTGACCAATTTAATCCAATTATGGTTTTTACTGGCTTGGCCCTGTTTTACTGAGTGTACAAAAATGCCCAAAGGAAAAAAAAATTACATTTATTTAAACAATTCTCTAATATCAAGAGTCATAAGTATGTATGATATCATTTCTCTTGTTCAATAGATGCCATAGGTCATCTATATACTAATGAGTTTTATATCACAGATTCATGTTTTTTCACAATAAGTCCTGCTCTCATTTTGTCATAAACCAGTTGAATCTTAATCTCCTTAAGAAAAATAAAGTGAGAAATTGAAAATAAAGTTTTATGTTCTAATAACTTGACATCTAATATTTCCAGATGCTACTTTTAAAGAGACTCTGTTTGGCTCTGTGTGTTTCCTCTGTTGACACCACAATATTTTAGAATAATACAAATATGTTGTATTAAAAAGCAATCAAAACCGAGAGTAAATATATTAAAACATTTAAAATATGTTAAAATACAGTGTGTTGCTATTCAGCACAACCCAAGTCTACAAGGGGCATGGCATCACCTTCACTGCTTTGGATAAAAATCATTTTTCCATGTCTAGAAGTCTGCCTGGAATTGTGACTTAGTCCCTTTGTGCTGCTAAAACAAAAATATCATACCCTGAATAGCTTTACTTTTTTCAGAGAGAGGAAGGGAAGGGGAGAGAGAGATAGAAACATCAATAATGATGGAGAATCACTGATCAGCTGCCTTCTGCATAATTCCCACTGGGGAATCTAATTTGTTACATGGGCATAGGAATCAAATCTATATCTCCTGGTTCATGAGTCCATGCTCAACCACTGAACCATACCAGTTGGGCTTATTTGCAACCTAGTTTTAACAATAAATATTTCCTTTGTACAATATTCTAGGCTGGAAAGTCCAAGATCAAGGTGCAGGCAAATTTGGTGTCTGGTGAGAGTCTACTTCCTGGTTCATAGCCATCTTCTTGCTATGTCACCAAATAGCAGAAGTGGCAAGGGATCCCTCTGAAATCTCTTCTATAAAGACATTAATCCCACAATGAGGGCCTGACCTACCTTCTACCATAATCACACTGGGGGCTAGGATTACAACATATACATTTTTTTTGGGGGGGGGAGGTATGAACATTTATTCTGTAGTTCATTGCAGAACACCACTCTGAGAAAATTGTACAGATAAAATATTTTCTTAAAATATAGTGTTTAAAAAATAAGTTATAAATAGTATATAAAGCAACTCTTCAGACAGAGTTGGGTAGAGATAGTCTGTGATGTTAGAGAAGTGTTTCCTGTTGTGGGTGAGAGGAGGGCAACAGCAAAAAGTGAATATCATTGGCCCTCAAATGAAACTCAACCCTGAAAGTCTGGCATTTCCAAAAATCTGATTTGTCATTTCCCAAACCTGAAATGTGAGGTTTGAAAATGAGATGATTGTGCTGGAGAGGAAATGGGTGTGGGTTTTGAGGCTTCCAGACAGCGGAAGGGAAAGTCATTGTCTCAGGCCAGGGTCATGGTTTTCTCAGGCTTGGGAGTGTTGATGGTACTTAAGCCAAGACAAGAAGACAACCTGATCAATAGCCTTTTAGTTTTCCTCCTCCAGGGTTAATCCATGAGCTATTTTGTAGGGAGAAAGGCAGGAGGAATAGTAAAACTGACCCATCTTTTAACCTCTCCAAGCATGATTCAAGATGTCATTAGAAGCAGCTGCCAGAAATGAAGAGACAGGAATTATATCAGAATGTAGAAAAAGCAAAAAAGAAAGGGAGTCTTTGGAAAAACTACCATATCAACAGTAATGGATTTGACACCTGGCAAGGAGGCACATCTGTGGGGGGCAACTGGGATGATAAATTCAATCTTGATTTCTACATTTTCACTGATCATGTATGTTTAGTACCTAAATTTTAAACACAGGAAAATTTGGGGGAAATGCACTGTTTTCCAAGAGTTTGCTTCATGTGATACAGGAAACATCTGGAGTAAGATCAAGTGGGTTTAATGGCCATCATAACAACTCGTGGTTGTACTGTTTTGTTATGGACCCACACTATATAGTTAAAATTCATTTGAGGGTTCCCCTAAATGAATATGACTATGTTAGCTTTTCTCAGAATCTAGCCTGAAACCAAACAAAAATTCATCAAAACACACGTCAGCCAAGGGAATGGTAAACAGCAATTCACTAGGCAAATTTTCCTTCACCCCACAGGAGCTGGTAAATTGGTTTGTGAAACGTTGATAGCTACATAGCTGGTTAGCGCTACTGTTATTCTTGTTATCCTATCACCTAGAGTATGACGCAATTGGTCATGTTGTGGTTTTGAGGCTTAAAGTAGAGGACACAATTGTGTTCTGCCCTTATCCCTATTTGGGAGAAACATATGCCAATGGTAATAAAGGACTGGCATGATATACATGGGAGATTCTATTCATCCCACATATTTCTGAGGATTAAATCATAATGAATATATAATGAATAAAAATGTGTCAATCACAGGGATTAGAGCACAGTAGAGTTCAATAAACTCAAGATTTTATTCTTCTCCATGACCTTCACCAAACACATTGCAAAGTTTATCCAATTATTTACCTCAAATCTGTATCTGGACTACTTAATCTCATAAAATAATTTAAAGATATTTATACTTATTTGCTCATTCATTGAGTAAATATTTACAGAGAGCATACTACAGCACTGTGGAAATCATTGGGTTGTGAAGCAACCAGACATGTTCTTGATTCTCATGAGATGATTACCTGATTCTCTAAGAATGAGAATGGGGGTGGAAAGAGAGTAATTAAAAAGCTCAAACTCTGCCAACATACTGCTTATTCCAAATCTAATCTTCACCTCTCAGCAGTCAATTGTAGGTATCTGTTCAGCCCATGTGCTTTGACTATATACATCTATGATATGGAGATAGTAACATTAGTTAACATATGGGGTCAAGAACAAAGCTAGTTAGCTCATGTAAAGTACATAGAGCAGTATGCTGGTACCGAGCATATAGTAAATGCTCCATACATGTTAGTGTTACTACTTGTTCCAAGGAACACTGTGATGCAGGCCATCAGTTTGGTTTGGTCATGAGATAAGATCACCTGGATTAAATCCTCTAGAAACCTGGCTTATTCATAAGCAGCTGCATCCTTTGCTTAGAGGCCAGAAGAAAGGTTGGTGTATAGGTTAAAGAAGGATTGGCTAGAGACTTTATTAGATTTTGTTATCTGTGCATCCTAATAGTGGCACTAGTCTAGACATTACAAAATTATGGGAAGAAATACCAATGACAGATGACAGAAAGGGATTTTAGTCGAGGCACTAAATATCAGTTTGCAATTATTGACTGCTTAGTTTGGACCAGTTCCTCTTAAAAGCCCTTTATGGAAATTAAATTGCTTAATGCTTACAATATGGCTCCAGTAGTGGGTTTTAAACATTTTATGAATGAGAACATTGAAGAATAGAGAAGTAAAATGACTTACTTAAGTTTCCACTGATAGAGGAGGAGCCCGGTTTTTAAATAAGACTGACTGAACCAGAGCTTTTAACTTGTACACTCCACTCCTTCGCTTTGCTTGCCAATGCAATTAAAATCAACTAAAATATCCAGAAATATTAATAAGCTTGCATGCTCCAGTGTGGATGCTAGATCACAAAGATATGAGTTATTTCCTCATCCTGAAAATATAAAAGTGTCATTCTCAAAAGAAAACTAAGACATTATAGTACATATACATAATACTCAAGAGAAAAACTTGAGAGCAAAAGAAAGATATTTTATAGAAACAGACTCAGATATAAAGGACAGACTGACATGAGAGCTGTCAGAGGGGAGAGGATTAGGGGAGGGGTGAAAAAAGTGAAGTGGTTAAACAAAAGGAAAAAAACAACAACCATAGTCACAGACAACACTATGGTGATTATCAGAGGGGAATTGGGGTAGGAGGAGGTAGAAAAGAGGTAATGGAAGGAGACTTAACTTGGGTGGTAAGCACACAATACAGTACACAGAGGATGTATTATAGAATTGTACACCTGAGATATATATAATTTTATTAACCAATATCACCCCAATAGATACAATATTTTTAAATTTAAAAATAGGTATTTTATACTCTAAATTGATAAGCTCCAAATTGTTAATACATGTAAAGTAATTACTAATGAATTTACATATTCAGTCTTGTGCCAAGTACTAGGAAAGTAAAATATAATCTTTTCTAGAAGATTATATCATCATATCCGTAAATATAGTATCTAGTGACACTAAGATTCTTCTCTCTGATAAACTTACTAAAAAAAGAAATGAGTGCATTTTGTTACTTCTTTTTAGCAGCATTGGGCTAGAGGGGGGACATTTCACAGAAAGAAAAACACCTAGTTCAAAATAGGAAGAGAAATGAGAATTCATAAAGATAAGAGCTCTGCAACATGTGGAAAGAGGAAGAACTCTTATTGAGAATATGACATTCATATCCATAATTCTGCTGCCAAACACATGTGTGCATGTAGGCATGCACAAAATCCCCCTAGCTTGGGCCACATGTGGAACTCACACTGAGGTCTAACATTATGCACGTGAACAATAAGGTCATCCCTCAGTGTTTCTCCAACACCTTTATGGACTGCATAATGGCCTTTGCTGTTCTGGAAGTATTGGTGCATTACAGCAGAGAAAGAGATGCATTTTGTGGGATGAGTCATGCTCAACAAATCTATATGATAAGTCTATATGGTATCAAAAAAGAAAGAATGAAAGAAAGAAAGAAAGAAAGAAAGAAAGAAAGAAAGAAAGAAAGAAAGAAAGAAAGAAAGAAAGAAAACAAGATCCAATAACAGAGACCTAGTCAGTCAGAGAGTTCTCATTGCTATACAAGGATGTGTCCACTCCCTTGAATATGGAGAGGACTCACTCACATGCATTTTTTCAGAGTTCCAGTCATCTGCACTAGTTCAAGTCCTGGATCAAATGTTAGAGTAATAATAATTCCACTGGGGAAAAAGCACATTCCACCTATGAGTCACTTTGCAGAAGGGAAAACATCCAAATGTCATAGCCTCTGTTTGGTTCCATGAGGTCTGGATGCTTGCCAAAAAGGAAGGGTAAGGAAGAACATGATGAAGGCAAAGAGCTGCATGAGAAAGCCTCAGAGTTTTTGAGGGAGGAGAGGAAAAACAACCTGAAATATTAGTCCAATCCAGAAAATTAGTTCGTTTTTTGTAAGTCACAGTGATTGGCGGGAATTTGCTGGCTTGCAGGAGCCAATCCTTGAATAAAAGAATGGACTTAGAAAGTGCCCTTCCTTACCACTCCATGAATTTAAAGAGCAAAGCCATTGCCTGCTGCCATAGTCACAGTCAGGTGAAGGGAATCTACTTAACATTTCCTCAAACTCCCTGTCTTCTAAGGATGAGATACAAACATCTCTCTATGACATGCGTGAACCACCCACATCTGGCTCCAGCCTATTCCTGGTATTCCTTTCCTGCCAGCATTTCTTCACACCTTCCTTGCTCTCTGGCCACATCCAATAGGAGCAATGCTTGAAGGAGCCTTTCTCACACTGCACTCATGTCCATTTCTAACCAACATTCCTTCCATACCTCACCCATCAAGCAAAGCCATACTCTGCTTTCAAAACACAGCTCCAATATTCTCTCTTTACAAAGGACATCCTAAAGCAGCCCCCCACACCACCCACTTTATCACTCTCTCTACCTTCTGTCATCAGAAAGTACATCCTCCCTGCATTTACTCTGTACCAGGCCCAATTCTAAGACATATTTTCATAAATTAACTCTGTTAATCCTCATTCTGACCCCTTGAGGGAGGTACTGATAATACCTCTATTTTACAGGTGAGGAGACTGAGGAGGCAGGAATATAAGAGATTTGCCCTAAACCATATACACTTATATCCCAGAGCTGGAATGTGAACTCAGAAAGCCTGTCCTTACCAACCAGCTATGCTGCCTCTTCACTGGGTTCATATACCAATTATATCACAAGTCACACTTTGTTTCAAATGTTTGTGGGCCTACCTGTCTCTGCAGTTAGGTGTAGGGACCATAAGGCCAGAGCTGAGCTACGTCTATTTGTATTTTGAGCATTTATTGTACTTATTGAACTGTAGGCAGTATGTGCTTTGATAATGAAATGGCCAGCAAGGAAGTAAAAAACAAACAAAACACTTTTGTC
The DNA here is from genome assembly GCF_014108245.1 of Pipistrellus kuhlii. Lineage (NCBI taxonomy): Eukaryota > Metazoa > Chordata > Mammalia > Chiroptera > Vespertilionidae > Pipistrellus > Pipistrellus kuhlii. The sequence continues at coordinate 190,175,749 of NW_023425404.1, read as the reverse complement.
TAGGAGGAGAGGGGTGTGTTAGGGTTTGACGTAGAGAATAAGAGATGAAAGTTCACTCTGGAACACAGTGCTGCTCTGATGTGAGGGTTGGTCTGGTTTTGTGTCAGTGTATGCTTGCATGTGTTTTCCCAAGGAAAACAGAAGCCATGGAAAATGACATGGCAGAGCATGAAGGAAGGAGAGGAGAGAAATGGAAAAGAGTGCTAATCTCATAGTGAATGAGAAGAGGATTTAAGACTGGAAAACAAGGGCAGAGGATGCACCTTACAAGGCAGGAAAAGGCAGAGCATCCGGAGCTGGCCGCCCTGTGATGTCTCTGCATGTTGCTAGGCTGTGAGGAGCACAGGTTTCTGGCAAGGGGCAGTTCTGGGAGCAGCTCTGTTTGCAAGTGCTGATCTGCAGGGCAATGCACGGTTACCTGGGAAGAGGAAAATTCTCCATACTCAATTGAAGATGAGAGTCTGGCACCCACAGGGTTGTGGCAATGTGGGTATTGAAAACATCTGAAATAACCTCATGCTTTCCCTGAAGAAGGAACTTCCAGTAGCAATTGTATCCTCTCTAGAAGGGCTGTCTCTTTCTCTTCACCACCACCCCTCACCTGCCTTCCTTGTTAGGACTGAGCCACCTCTCTGTTGGCTGGGAATGCGGGCAGTCTGATGTCACTTGGTTTGGGTTCTCCACTATGTAGTTTCTCACTGAAAGGCAGCTGAGCCATTCCTTCTCTTTAATTTATTTTATTATTTTATTTTATTTTTGGCTTGAACTGCCTAAGCTCAGGGAGGTGTGGGGTCACATTAACCTCCTCTTCCTTGTGATAAGAGACTGAGTAAGGGTTGCTGTTGGTCTCTGCTCTCTCTGTTCAAACTTATCCACCTAAAATTAGATGGGTATAAGGCAGCCATTCACTGGGCACCTGGTATTTTCCATATAGGAATGTTGGATTAGGTTACCTTTTCAGCCCCTGGATGATGCAATCAAAATGCTAACCAGTTTATAATTTAATTCCATTTTGGCTCTTGTGTGTGCTCTCTACACAATTCTACAGATGAGAGTTTGGAATAAGGAGAGGAGGGAGGGGATTCCCTGGCACATGGGGCTCTCACACAGAGAACATCAGGCACAGAGGATGCTTGTACTTGTGGTGCGGGGGACCACCTTCAGGCCTCAGAGGATGTTCACCCGAGACCTGGGAACAGGTGAGCAAACTCTGAGAGGTGAGTCTAGCTGACAGAGGTATCCTTGAGCCACTCGTGAACTGGACTTCGAAACACAGGTTTGTGAACATGCAGGAGTAAAAGTCATCAAAGCATTAGTTATTATATTACCATTAGTTTCCCATGGCCAACAACTAGCCAGGCCTTGGGAAATGCAGATTACATGATATCCAAAGAGAGCTGGGAGCTGGCAGATATTCTGAGCTGGCCTTTGCCTTCAGAATGAATACGTTGTTTGTGGGGGGGAAAAGAGAAAAAAAGAAGCCTTATTGCAAAAAGTGACCTTGAGTTCTCTTGGCAAGAGATTGAAGTTTGGAGGCAGAAAGATCTGAGTTCAAATATCAAGTCTCTAGTTAACAGCTATGTGATCAGATGCAAATCCCATAACCTCTCCGAGCCTCATTTTCCTAGAGAACATTTGAGCTCCACAATCACGTGCAGCCTTCTCTGATCACACTGATAAACACCATAAAGGTAAACACCTTGCATTGCCATTTGTAGAAAATTATAAGTAAGAAACATAATACAGGAGAATGTCCATTTTTAATCCTTTAGAAAATTTTTAATGTCACATATTATTACTGGATCAGATCAAAGCAAACAGTAGAAAAATCCTGAGCCAAGGAAGACTGATTAGGTTTTTAATCTCCACTGGGTTACTTTTTAAATTTCAAGATTGAGGTTAAGTTAGACAAACTCTCTGAAATCCAGTTAATCCATCTATAACATGGGGGAAAATAACACCCGATTCAAATCTCGATTGCTGTGATCTAGCCTCATCAGAGCAACTACTTAGCAATAACCTTGTAGTGCTCCCGCCTTAGTTTCTGCTTCTGAACAAAGGAGATAGAAATATCTGCAGGCAACATTTAGTTATAATGTTTGGTGGGACCAGAAATAAAGATTTTTCTTTTCTGCAAGTAATTTAATCTAGTTTACCCAGTGGGAAAGCACTAAAGGCTATCATTTTGTTTTCCTTAGTTGAAGCTATTAACTGTAATTGCTTTCGTTAATAATACTTTACTTATTATAATAATCAAAGCTCAATTTCTGTACTTATGCCCTGGGGCCAGTTTGCAGGGGAACAATTTATAAATGGATGAAAAACAATTAATAACTACTAGAAAAACCATTAATGATCTTATCAACAACATGCTATGTAATCTCCAATTGCAAAATCATATACAACACACTAAAAAGAACACTTGGTCTCAGCCAGTGCTGTGGACATCCCTACTATTGTCCAAACCAAGAGTATTTCAAATGCAGAAAAATAATGCCTTTGAGGACATTTTCCTCCTGGGCTTGATGGGCGATGTTCCTATTCATCTATGAATGATGAGCTACAGCTATTTCAGTTCCTGTGGGGTGCAAACCTTCAAAGAGAGAAACCACAATAATTTTAAGAGAAAAATATCCCATCATCTCCCCACATTGATGGCTCCTCATTCTCATAATCAAAGTAGTATGTGATAAGGCTATCCTCCCCATCATATCAGGCTACCCCCTTGCCCTTTAAATGCCCCCTGAACTCCAGAGCCCACTTCTATTATTAATACTATGCCTTCACGTTTTCTGCATAGAGCCTTAGCCTAGACTAAATCTCCCCTAATTCCCAGCTTTTGCCTGGAAAAACTCTTTCATTGGTGCCTTCTTCTTGAATTCAAATCTCAGCTCTGAGATAGCTTCCCCTGAACTCCTCCCTAATGCTGCTCTCAGAAAACCTATTCACTATTCATCACAGCCTCTATTACTTTCTAAAATTGCTGAATTACTGATTTAGCACCTTGCTCATGACTGTATCCTAGGCATCTTGATCAGGGCCCGAGTCATCTCAAGTAAGTACTCCATACAAGTGTGTTGAATCAATGGACTAGATAAATTATTTGAATCCCTAGTAGCAGTTGAGGGCAATACTTACTTTCTCATGCCTTTGCTGACTGGAGAAATGCACCTGCAAGTGGTTCTTTCCTCCCCTTTACTCTGTCCCATCTCTCTCTTTCTTTTCCCTCTTCCCCATAGGTTAATGGCTTGAAGGTATCCACAGCCTGGGAATTTAGACTGCACTTAGTTGTATGGGTCCATGAGGGCAAATATGTGTCAGTTTTATTCACAATATATTCCTAGGGCTAGCTGAGGTCTAGCAGATGCTCAATATTTATTTGCTATCAAATGAGAAAAAAATCTTGACTACACAAATGCTTTATACTGTTCTGCATTCTAGTTGAGTGATGTCAGATATGGTACTTAACCTCTCTAACTTAATTTCCCTCTTAAGAAACAATTTTAAAATACCATTTGCCACATGGGATCATTACAAGGATCAAATAAGCCTGCATATGCCCAGAGAGAGTAACTTTCAATATGATTATGGAATTATTATTAAAATACCCTCCATGCATAATTAAAGTATAATTAGCTTTGGTCTAATCATTATGATTAGATACTTCCATCCCTGCTTCAATGTATGGCCTCTCTTCCAAGGGAGCAGGTTACCACCACAAAACATCTACCTCCCCCATCTTTGAAGGTATACAGACCTTCTCCCATCTGTGGTTCCAGTATTGAGGATTTGTGGCATGAAATGTCACTCTCTCTCTCACTTTTCTAACTCGCTTCCCCAAACCCAAGACTTCCTCTGCTCTTCAAGGCCATCTTTCTGATAATGAGCATTTCTACTTTTAATTCCTGAATCTGTATCCTTATCACATAATACTTCTTGGATGCCAAGGTGAATGAATTTCATCAAATATCTGGCTAGGGAAGACAATGTCATTTCTTTATCTACTTGCCCTTATAACAAATCCAGATAAAGAAAAAGCTTCCAGAAGTACACCCAGGATGAAAAAATTCTCTACCTTTACAACATAATCATGCATAATGGGAACTAAGCTGTGTGCACACAGTCCTAGCACGGGACTGGCTGATTGTCTTATAACAGCCCTTGATTTTCTACACAAAGCTAACAAATATACTTCAATCTTCAGATTCAGCATCACTCCCTTGTGGAATCTTCTAAGTCTCAAATAAGGCAAGAAGGATTGTCTTCTATATACCTCGAACTTCTTAGGAATTGAAATTTTGTTTCAGAACTACACATGCTAGGCATTCTTTTAGACATCAGTTTGAAAAACAATAATAACAATAACAACAAAGTAAAACAGGTAAACATTTCTATCCAGAAACCTTACATTATGATAGGGGATAAAGAGAGCAAACTAGAAAAATAAGTAAAATAAAAAAGTGTTACAAAGTTTCTGAAACAAAAAGTAAAGCTGGTAGCAAGACAGGAAATATCCAGGGAGGTGTGGTTTTCTATAAAGGGTCCTAGAGAGACTCAGGGATTACAGTGGCATTTCAGGAAAGGCCAGAGGAAGTAAAGGGCTAGCCATGCCTCACCCTGTCACCACCAAGTACATTATAGCAATAACATCTACTTGTGTGACATTTTCTTCTATCATCATCATACTATAACTCCTCAAAAGGGGAGGACTCATAGTCCTACCCCCAGAGATTAGCCCAACCCCAGAATATACTCAACCCAATATGTGTGGACTCTATCACTGTCCTGTTGATTCACAGCCATGCTACCCTCTAAGGTCCAGGCCCTGTTTGACCTTGGGATACTTTCTAGGTATTCCCACCACCAGCCACTTTTATCTTTTCCTTACATTGGTCTGGATTCCTAATCATTGGGTTCCACCCACCTTGTTGAGATAACCATCCAGAAGTGATAGGCTAGGCTGCCAATCCATAATGGGGTACAAAATATCACTTGAAATGTAACTCTGGAGAAAAAGTTTCTCTTCTGCATCCTTTTCTTTTTTTTCTTTGAAGGAAATTTCAATTTGTAAAGAAGTAGAAATTCTCACCCTTGAGGATCATGCATTTAAACACTTGATCAAAGCCTGAATCATCTCAAGTAGGTATTCCATACAAATGTGTTGAATCATCATCCACATGGGGTACTATAACAAAATACCACAGACTGAGTGGCTAAACAAAGACATTTATCGCCCACAATCCTGTAGACTAGGAAGTTCAAGAGTACGGTACCAGCAGATTCAGTTCCTATGAGGAAATTCTTCCTGGCTGGCAGACAGCTAAGTTCTCATTGGCCTCACATGGTAGAGTAGAGTTTCTCTCTCTCTCTCTCTCTCTGTCTCTCTCTCTCTCTCTCTCTCTCTCTCTCTCTCTCTCTCTCTCTCTCTCTCTCTTCTCTCTCTCTTCTCTCTCTCTCTTCCGTCTTCTCTCTTCTCTCTTCTCTCTCTCTCTCTCTCTCTCTCTTTCTTTCTTTATCCTTATCTATATAGCTCTATCTCTATCTCCATTTCTTTTAAATTAGGACACCAATCCCATCAGGGGTCCCAACTTCATGTCTCATCTACACCTAATTATCTCCTTAACATCTCACCTCCAAACACCATTACATTGGGAGATTGGGAGAAAGGCTTTCAAGGTGTGATCAGGATATGGGAGGGGAGGTTCACATTCAGTCCATCACAAACTCCCTGTGAAGAAAACTATCATATATATAAGAATGCTTTAAAATGAATCACTCTTAATCTCTCAGGAATGTAAAGCAATAAGGGAAAATTGAATAAGTGAACACTTAGCATCACTCCATTGGGCAACATCTATTACCTAGCACTGGGTCTTTGAAGTCAAGAGTTCATTTATTTCCTGCCTTAGAAAGTAGAGTGCCCCAAATGTGAATTCACACTGATAATAGTTTACATCAGCCAGTATTATCATAACAATGTCCCTAATCAACTACTAAGTCCTTAATGGCATTCACAATAAGAATGATTTCTCACTCACACATCTATGGTCAGCGGGGGTTCAGCTAATCTAGGCTGGTCTTAACTGCACTTGACTCTGATTCTGGGTAAGATCAGTGGCTTCCCCAGGTATGTTTCATGGGGAAAGGCAGGAAAAAGAAGGGCAAGTTTGATTGTGCAATTGCACTTCAAGCCTCGACTATCATGTATCCTAACATCTGAATATTTGGACAACCCTTAACTCTAAAACACATCAAGCCCCAAGTCAAGGTACAGAGAAGAATAATTCATCCACCCCAAGAATTATATAAGGGCATGGATATGTAATAATACTCAGGGTGGGGGGATTGGGATCATTATTTCAATCTACCACAAAATGCATTTCCCTTCAACGGGTCATTCAATGTGACAGTGCCTGAGGATTACGAATTTTTGAAGACTAAATTTAAGTACCAACACAATGAACTCTGTAAACTCCAGGCACTTATAATTTTCTTACATACAGTACAGTTATTTTTTAGCATAGCAAATATTTCTTGGACTTTGATTTTTATTATTATCGTGGAGGCAATAGTATGCCTTGGAAAGAAAGCTGGTGGGAAGTTAAACACCCAGTCTCTAGTCCTATAGCTGCCACTGACTAACTATGACCCTCAGCAAGTCATCTCAAATTCTTTTGGCCATTTTCCCCTCTTCTGTAAAGTGAGAATTTGAGCTGGATAGTTATACTTCCTTCCACCACTACAACTTCATAAGTGTGTTTACTGACATGGATGCAAGCCAAAAGACCTTGCCTCATCCTTTTTTTGTTTGTTTGTTTAAATATTATTATTATTATTATTATTATTATTATTGCATCATATTGAGTTACCTGAAGCAACAATACATGTGTAAACCAAAGCTGGGATCTTGTCAAAGTCCTAACTGGCATTTAAACATTCCTTGGAAGGACCCAGCTTTAAATGGATCCCCATTTCCTGGCCATGCACTGTCAAAGGTGGAGGATTCCTGACTGTGAGATCAAGATCACCAGGGACCCAAACTGTGTGTCCAGAACAAAGAAGATTTGCAGAGCTGAAATGATACACAAAACATATTTATTTATATCACCCAGGTTTGCATAGAAATGCAAAGTATGTTTTGTAAGTATGATGGCGTTTGTCTTTCTGAAGTTAGCACGAATTGCATGTTTGTTTGGGAAGTTAATAATATTCCATGTGCTTCTGACAGTAACATATCAGCAAACTTTTCATAGAGCTTTGCATGTAATGTTACCATACCACAGCTAAGGTCTGATTCAGGCTGAAGCCCCAAGTGACTATAAACCAAACAGTTATTTTTTTTTTTTTTTTTTTTTTTTTAGTTCTAATGTGTTTGCTTCCTAATGACCCACAGCCTTACACTCACACTGGGCAGGATGACAAAAACTTTCTTTTTTTATGCTCCAGGCTCCAAAAGGGCAAGGCACATTCTGGAAGACTAGTTGTGGGTGACCAAAATGCAATTTGAAACATCAGCCGCCTTTGATCAGGGCAGCTTGCTTACTTTTAATTGTTTCCAGAGTATTTGTTTGAAAATTTGTTAGATTTCACATTACGTGCAATGGGAATTGATGGCTGAATTCACTGCCTTAATTCTTGGCTCCAAAAGGAGTTATACTTATTTCAGTTAAACGTAGGAAGCTGAGTTTTTGGCCAAGCAACCAAAAGGTGACTTCAGTTGCTGTCTCTTTTCACCCAGACCCAAAATAACAAGAAATGAACTCAGGGAACCTTTAGGAAAGTGTGACATGATTATGTTTTTCTCCAGCTGCACTGACTTAAATCAAGTCCTTTTTTTCTTTCTTTTTTATGGATAAGGGTGAATATGAGAACAATAACGCTGTCTCTAAACAAATTTGAAAAGTCAGAACAAAATTAACATCAAAGACAATTTCTTTAAAACCAGATATTTCAAAATTCTTCAGCATTTGCTGGTGGGAATCTGTCTCTCCTGAGTAAATGAAAAGCCACAAAGAATGAAAGAAACCTTCCCTAAGCTAACCCAGTGCTCAGAACTTTCCTCTTCTAACCCTCAGAATCTCTTAAGCTGACCTCACATAAATACACAGTTTGACAATGACTTTTGTGCACATGATATTTTGTCATTTAAAGTTTCATTTCCAGCCTCAAGCTCAGCTTCAACCTACATTTGTGACTATAAGCTAAACATCATCGACCAAATAAAGATCATGCATGCACCCCAAGTTCAATGTAGCTAATATGCTGATTGTCTTTACCCACCCTACACCTCATAATCACTTCCATTTTTTCTATATTTTTAATTTTGTGAACAGCTCTACCATTCACTATTTTAGCCATCAGCACAAAGCTCAGACATTACCTTCAACTGCTTCTTGTCCCCTGTGTTTTACATTAAATCAGTCAGTAAGCCTTACCAATTGTATACCTCCACCCACACATTTTTCCTAAATTCACTATTGTTTTCTGTTCACAATGCCTTGGAAACATATATGTAATAGGGTCCTGAGTCATTTAACTTGCCTGATGCCAATCCATTCTATATTTTAGTGTTAAAACTCTCTTTCTTTAACCTACTTGATGTTGTTACTTCCAGGTTAGAGTTAGTAACTATTGTCTGCAGCCCAGAGGTTAAATGCCTCGCTTCCCATTGCCAACTCTACCCTATGTCTTGAAATCTGCTTTCTGCCAACTCTGCCACTAGCAGCCTGGGTTGCAATGATAAGATTATTTTCACACTATTTGATATGCTTTCTAATTCTGCTTTTCTTGTTTTAACATGTAAAGTCCTTCGCCCAGGAAATTGTTCCATCCTTGGCTAGGTAGGACATTGATTCACCCTTGACACAGACTGTGGTCACTGTATGTCTCATCCATTAAGTTGTGAGTTGATTGAAATCAATGAAAAGGCCCAGTTCACCTTTATATCCCTAAAAGTTAGCACTGTATCTGCAAAACAATAGCTTTAGTAATGGATATAATATTGAAATGTTTTGATCTTTTCTGTTTAACCCTCAAAATCTTTAAAGAATGCTGGTATTCTTTCTAGTTTTTTAATAGACAAAAATAATACATCCAAGAGAAATTTAATGACCTGCCTGAAGTTACGCAGGCACACTACACACAGATGTTTTTCTGATTACTAAACGATGCTTATTCCTCTATAAAAGCTGAATAAATAATTGACTGGGATATTCTGTGATGTGTTAGATTGAGTGTTTTTCTACACACAAACTGACTGGGGGAAGAAAATGATTAAAATCAGATAAGCAGTTAATTACCAGCCCTTCCACTCAATTAAATTTTGAAATAGTTATTTATTTAAATTAGACAAATCTTCAAACAAGATTGGCTGTCTAGATATAACTAGTACAAGCAAAACAATACAAAATTAAAATAAATGTTATTCACAAGAACTAAATGAATTCATTTAGAAAAGGAAACCACTGATATTTTCTAGTTAACATATTTATAATTCTCAGTCACACACCTATTGATTAATACAGTGGTTCTCAACAGGGAGAAATTTTGTTTATGCTAGGAGACAATTGACAATATTTGTAGACATGTTTTATTTTGCAACTTGGGGAGAAATAGAGAGGTCAGGGATGCTTCAAAATATCCTATAATGCACAAAAGAGTTCCCCACAACAAATAATTTTCAGGCCCCAAATGTCAATAAGATTAAGGTTGATAAGTCCTAATTGAAACAGAAAAAGAGGTAAAACAAAGCTTATCACACATATTTTAATTAACTTTTACAAGATGCAAAATATAAACAGAAAATTCTACAAATATTTTTAAATGTCCATTGTTAATAAAGGATCCTAGTAAATGTTTGCTTGAAGTACATATTGAACTAATACAATCATTCCAGGGATGCATTTTGGGAAGAGATTTCATATGACAAATGACTGCACCATAATTGGCAAATCCCATTATTTCCTCTCCATCTATGGAGGTCACTCTCATTGATTTGACAACAGTGAATAGTGGTACAGATCATTTATTCTGGTAAACCAGAATCCAGTGTTTACATATAATTAAAACTAATTAAAATATTATATGATATATACTATCCTATATAATAAGAGGGTGATATGCAAATAGACCAACTGGCAGAACAACTGAACCAATTAAAGGGTAATATACTAATGATATGCTACGGTTGTTTAACCGCTTGCTATGACATGCATTGACCACCAGGGGGCAGATGGTCTCTGGATCCTTCTTGTGGTCTCTCTGCAGCCTGATTGTGCACCAGTGGGATTCTTAATCCTAGACTGCACACTCTTGCAATCTGGGACCCCTTGGGGTAAGTCAGATAGTTGGTTTCAGCCTGATCCCAAAGGCAGGCCACTCTCCTTAAGAGGGTGACCCTGCTAGTGGTTCTCAACTTGTGAGTTGCGACACACAGGTTGAGAACTGCTGCTGAAGAGCCTAAGATCATCAGAAAACACAGATATTTATATTTTGATTCCTTAACAGTAGCAAAATTACAGTTATAAAGTAGCAATGAAAATAATTTTATGGTTGGGGGTAATCACAGCATGAGGAACTGTATTAAAGGGTCACGCCATTAGAAAGGTTGAGAACTACTGTTATGAAATAGATGTATATTGTATATACATGGTGTGTCAAAAGTAGGTTTACAGTTATTCTAATTTAACATAAAATGCTATACAATAAAGATAGGATTTTAATTAAAATAACTTAATTATTTTAATTAAAATAATTAAACTTAAAAGCAGATGCCTGTCTGGATGACTTTTTGGAAGAAGCTGGGCTGCAAGGGCCACGCCTTTGCATGAATTTTGAGTATTGGGCCTCTAGTAATTAATAAATAATAAAACAAAAGTTAACTCTGTTTCACATACTCACAACTGGAAACTTACTTTTGCCCCACCTTGTACATATTTGATGGGGGGTTGAGGACAAATATGTGATACCTTAATCAATAAATAAATTTTAAAAAAGAGTTTTGTTTTTTTAAAATAAATAAATAAATAAATAAATAATAAAAACACTTATAATAATGAAAATAGAGCTGGTGTTTATAGTCTTTTCTCCGAAAAAGAAAACCTTTTTCTTTTTTAAAAAAACATGACATGTACTTTTACTTGTTCTACTGAAACAATTTATGCTTATTGCAGATATATTTACTCAGATAGGAAACATTATTTTAAAATACCCTATCTAAGTATTATAAAGGAAAAGGAGTGAAAGCATTTGAGTATATTTGCTTGAGTTGGTAATTGGTAAAATATTTTAAAAATTTTTATCACACTTATATAAATAGTTTTAAATCATTCTTTGTTTATTCAATATTATATCATTAAATTGCCTTTTAAAAGTGTCATTTCACTATTGAACAAGTTCCATCATATGAACAGACTATAATATATTTAATAAATCTCCTAAAGTTGGATATTTGGGATTTTTCTTCTGTTTTGCTATAAATAACACCATGATGAACATGCCTATACATAAATCTCTAGCCCCTTCTCTAATTATTTACTTGGGATAGATTCCATGAACTAAAATGTTGGGGTCAAAATGGAGCCATTTAAGGTTTAGAGTTTCAGTGATATAATCCATAAAACAGAAATAATAAACTATGGGCTCTCCTTAGTCCATAGTATAAAAGGGTCATGGAACAGCGATTTATTAACATAAACCTTAGACAAGGCATCCGACTGTGAAGTTATCTATACATGTGCAAATATAGGTGGGGTGTGCAGAGACTGTACAAAGGCCCTGTTATAGAATTAGACCTGTTCATGTTTACTCTTGCTTTGGTTCAAAAGGTTTGAGTCATATAAGACCCCCTTTTTCAGGTAGAATGTGGTGAGCTGAATGTTCTGAAGAGAGCTATATATGAGTGATGCCTATTTCCCCCAAAGATCTGGCAAAATGCATTCCAAGTTTACAATTACTGTAACATACATATTATCTATCATTCAATACTTATTTAGTGGAATTATCAGAGAAACTGTGCTATCTTTACATTGTTTATTGCACATTTGGTTCTGACCTGTAGCATTACTGTAGCAGGCATTATCTCCATTTCACAGATAAAAACCCTGAGGATCTTAAAGTAAATTGGTGATGTAAACAAGCTAGCAAGTAGAGAATCTAGTACCAAACTCTCATCTTCATAACCCTTAAGAAATTGCCTTTAAACCAAGCAATGCCCTTCATGTTTACAATACACATAGTTCCATATATGAGAGCCTACAAAATGTAAATTATATAGGCGTATAGAATTAATAACTTCTTTCCCTCTATTTAATATGTCTCACAGCCTGTCCACCCATCCATCATTGTAGCCATCAAGCTCCACTAGCCTTCTCCATGAGCTATGCATGCAGATGTCACACAATCTTGTTTGCAGTGAAGTCAGAGACCCAAGGCAATGCACTTGAATTCTCTCTATAAAGACCTCCCTTCTGGAGAGGAATTTAAATATTGGTATTCCTCTTAGGTGACTGTCGTGGAAACCTCATGTCTAAGGAAACCATTCTCAATAACCTGGGGTTGCCTGTTCTGAGAGTAAGATACCACCATGCTATGAGAGCACAATCAGGTGCACTGCAGAATCAGCACTGGCTGCCAAAAGTAAAGAAAAGGAAGGTTTTCTTAAGCCCAACCAGCATGGCTCAGTGGCCGAGTGTCCACCTATAAAGCAGGAGGTCATGGTTGGATTTCCATATGCCCGCAGATAGATGATTCTCTCTTGTTGATGTTTCTCTCTCTCTTTCCCTCTCCCTTCCTCTCTGAAATCAATAAAAACATATATATTTTAAAGAAACTAAGGTCTGAGCTCTGATTTTTTTAATTGATTTTGTACCCAAGGATTTTCTTTATTCCAAATTTGTTTTTCCTCATACCTAAATATACAAGTAATATGCCTTGTTTTCTTTATTCCTCCATTATTCCTCTTTCTAACCCATTATTTCCCAAGCCCCTTATTATGACCTACCCCACCATTTATCACTTTGGCTTGAAGATAGGTTGCCTTTCTCTTCCTGATTGATTTCCTCAGGCAAACCCCCATGGCCCACATTTACATAGGACTTGGTGACTACATTTGCTAGATTAATCTTCTGACTTAATGCATACTTTAGCTCCTTTAGTAAACAATTTTCATGAATCTAATTTAACTAATTCTAGATTTCTTTTCACATCTTTAAATGTTTCCTAAGTCATTCTCATTCATCCTCCCCATGACATCTGGGCTTCCAAATTAGAGTTTTCTGAATGTCATAATTTGGCCTATTATAAATAAAATTTACAATATGTATGCTTTATAAATAAATGCTATACTTAAAACTTATTGAATAACTCTGGCTATCAGTGAATATAAACCTGTCTATGTAAGCAGTGTCCTTCATTCTTAGAACAGATATTCAGATTGTCATTGTTCAATTTGATTTTACCTTTTATTAGTGCCTACCATGTGGCAGGAAATGTGTGAAGTATTGGCAGTGTAAACATCCATAGAACAGGAATCATATCCAATAAGGTGAAATGACTTGCTCAGATAGTCATGGGCAGCTAGAGCTTGTCAGATGAGACCCACATCTCAGGCAGGCTTTCAGAAACATCTGCTATAATAACTTTTATGCCTGTTGTATGTATATTCACTTCCTCTATCTCTTCAACTTGTTATTTATAGTGAAAAACCTTGGGGAAAAAAAGTTTAAACATCCCCTCTCTTTGTAGCCTTCCTCTCCCATTATCCTGCATGCGGAAGTTCACATCTTACTCTCTCTAACAGCAAATTGCTCTAGTTATGCATCCTATGGTAGAAGCTGATAGTGTGATCCTAGGAAAGTTAAGTACTCTGATTGGGCTAATATTATCCCCACACAGGGTTTTTAGTGTCTTGTATATAAAAAATAAATTTTAAACACAGTTGACATCTTAGTTGTAGAAGTCAGAATAATAGCCACTCTAAGATATCCAAATTCGAATGTCCAGAATCTGTGAATAGGTTGCCTTCACAAAAGGACTTTGCAGATGTGACTAAGGTGAAGGACCAGGTGATGGAAGATTATCTGGGCCCAATCTAGGTACATGAGTTCTTCAAAAGAGAGGACCTTCTCAGCTGTGCGCAGAAAAAGGGAGCAATAGGAGTGGGGGGAGGGAGGAAGAGAGAGGGCTGGAAGAGGTTAATGGAGAAAAAGGAGGACCTATGTAATACTTTTGACAATGAAGATTAAGAAAAGAAAAGAAAAAGGGAGTGCTAGAAGAATGGCCAGGAAAATGCAACACTGCAGACTTTACAGATGGAGGAAGGATAGACTCCTTAAGATGAAAAAGACAAGAAGACTGACTTTTCCCTGGAGCTCTGAAAGGAATGCACTCAGACTGATACCTTGGTTTTAGCCTGGTGAGACCCCTATGGAACTTTGGACTAAAGATAGTATATTTGTTTTAAGCCACTAGTTGTGGCAATTAAATATTTATTCTGGCCTTATTGATATGATGCTTCATCATGTGGACTTCCAATGAAAACAAAAAGGACAGGCACTCAAAGTTTATAAAAAGTTTATGAACTATGTTTTTATCTAGGCTGCCTATTCAAGTGAACAATTTTTTGAATTAACGGAGTGAAGACTTGGTCAATGACCATTTCAAGCTCTTTCTCTCATGGTTTGTGTTATGGACTGGTTGCAAATGTTGCAGCTTCTAAAGGGCTTACTATTATGCAATAGATTAAATGATGAATATTAAACTCCAATTATTTGCATTATTCATTCACTTACCACTTCACAGATATCTTCTGGGAATTTACCCAAAGAAAAAAGGCATTAAAGATTTAAAATTGCACTTAATAAACTCCTTCTGCTCTTATAGAGCATCCAGACCAGTAAAATACAAATAACCCAAATGTAATAACCTTGAGATCTTACTTTCCATTGCAACTCCCAGTCTCAACATGGTCCCTGGCACATAGTAGGTACACAAAGTAATCAAGGAACTGCTGAGTTGACTGTTAACATATGCCATATGATAATAATTTAATAACTTATATAAAACAATCAGCAATAGTTTCACAGAAGAGGTACAGCTTTAAATACCGTACTCCTTGAAAAATGAGTAGAAAATGAGAAAGAAAAGGTAAAGAACTTGGCCAAGGTCAAAGGCCAGAAGGAAGTGAGATTATTTAGGAATTGCTGATAATTGAATTTGAAAACTTGGATTCTGTATGAAAACACAATCATTTAAAAATTGGCCTAAGACTAAGTTGTGTACAAATCATAAAAATTTGGGTATAGCTGAAACCGGTTTGGCTCAGTGGTAGAGTGTCGGTCTGCAGACTGAAAGGTCCCAGGTTCAATTCCTGTCAAGGGCATGTACATTGGTTGCGGGCACATCCCCGGTAGGGGGTGTGCAAGAGGCAGCTGGTTGATGTTTCTCTCTCATCGACGTTTCTAGCTCTCTATCCCTCTCTCCTCCTCTCTGTAAAAAATCAATAAAAATATAAATAAATAAAAAATCTGGGTATACAAAGAAAGTTTCAGTAACAAAGTTTGTAAGTAGCAACAACAAATGCTTCATTAGTCAAATAAATTTTACTGGTTAATGTCCAATATGTATTTCATATATAAGAAAATATGTCTGTATCTCTTACCTATTTCTTCATAAACAACTATCCCCAAAACAGGGGCTTTAGACCAGGATGGGAATAATAGAAGCTGTCATGTGGGAGTGGCATCCAGGAAGTTTCCTGCCACCTACTGTGCTGATTCTAGATAGTGACATGAAGGTCAAAGACAGAGGTCTTCTCTCTCAAAGAAGCTGGAAAGATATTCTACCAAGGATCATGATACAGCCCTAATGAGATAAAGTAGTAAAAGTGCTTACACAAAAACATGGGGATACATTATGTTATTTTTTGCTGGCTTGTATCAATATAAAATTTGGGTTATCTATACGTTTATTTTATTATTTCATTTCCTAGGTGGAACAGCTTGAGATTATGGAACTCCTCTTTTGGGACTTCTTTCCTTTCTGTCCAGTTCTGTTGAACTATAGCAAAACTTCTTAATACATCTCCCTCGCCTGCCTTTTTTTTCAGTAGACTAATTACTTCAAAATTTAAGGCAAATCCAACACTCCTCTGCTCACAATGCTGCACTAAGTGCCCCCATATTTCACTTAGCAGGAAAGCCACATCTTTACACAGATGGCAAGGTTGCACATGATTTTTATCCCAAAGTTACTTCTTTGATTTCATATTCAATTACTCTCCTCCTCTCAGTCCTCTCCAGCCAAGTGGCACCTGTCATTCTCAAAACATTCTTACAGCATCCACACCAAATCTTCCCACTATTGGGATATCTTCTCCAGATATCTGTTTGGCTAATACTTTCCCTTTCATCAAGTTTCTGCTGAAATCTTACTTTCTTAATGCACTCCATGCTGGCCATCCAATTAAAGTTTGCAACTGGAATCACTATTGGCTTTCTTTCTCCTTCCCAGTCTGTTCCATTTTTCCCCACCATAGTGTCTGTCCCTATAGTTCTCTTAACTAGGGTGTGCTAGAATATAAACTCCATAAGGGTAGGGTCCTTTCTTGCTTGCTCACTAATATATCCCAAGCACCAAGAATGCATTTGGCTTATGGGACAAGTCAACAAATGTCTGTTGACTAAATACCTTTCTATAGCACTTTCTGATAAGAGAAGCCACATTGCATGTTGACATCATAATATTCAGTGAAGCTTTAACTTCAAGACCAGTTTTTTAGATCTGGCACTTGAGACTTTACACCGTTTGGCATAATTGTTGAAAAATTGTGTATCCTCTCCATATTTTGGTTTCCTAATTTGGAACAAGTAGCTAGTATATACCTCCAGGGTTTATGGGAAGTGTTCAGTAATACAAAGGACTGAATGTATCTTCCCAAGTTCATATGTGAAATCTAATTCCCCAATGTTATAGCATTTAAAGGTGGGGCATTTGGGAGGTGATTAGGGCAGAGCCCAAATGAATGGGATTAGTGTCCTTATAAAAGAGACCCCAGCCCTACCTGATTTGGCTCAGTGGATAGAGTGTTGGCCTATGGACTGAAGGATCCCAGGTTTGATTCCGGTCAAGGGCATGTACCTTGGTTGTAGGCACATCCCCAGTAGGAGGTGTATAGGAGGCAGCTGGTCGATGTTTCTCTCTCAATGATGTTTCTAACTCTATCCATCTCCCTTCCTCTCTTTAAAAAAACAATAATATATATACATATATATATATATATATATATATATATATATATATATATATATATTTTTTTTTTTTTTTAAAGAAAGACCCCGGAAATCTCCCTTGTCCCTTCCATCATGAGAGGACACAGGGTGAAGACAGCTGTCTATGAATCAGGAAGAGACCTCCCACCATACACCTAATCTGCTGCCACTTTGATATTGAACTTCATCTACCCTTCAGAAATCTGAGACTAAATTTCTATTGTTTATTAGCCATTCAGCCTATGGTTTTCTATGATGGCAGCCCAAATGGACTAAGTAACAAAATACAAAGCACTAAGCACAAAGTATTGAATCTAGTGAGTGTTCAGTATGGATCCATTATTTTCTTTGTATTTATTATTATACTATTTATCACTAGTGCTCCAATGCACAGATTCATGCACATTAAAAGGAAATTAAGTAGAAGTGGCCAGCAGGGCAGGGCTTGGTGAGATGGCTAGATGCACCCTGGAGCCAACCTCCACAGTCCCTCCCCTGCCAATGGCACCTAGGGCAGTGCCGCTGCTCTAAGGGCAACTGCAGAGTGAGTGGGATCCCTCCTAGAAGTGGAGTCCCTGGGCCTGGCCTGTGGGGATCAGGCTGAAATTAGCTCTCCAATATCCCCTGAGGGGTCCAAGATTGCGATAAGGGGATTCTCAGGTGACATACCCCAGAAACAGGCTTCCTCCTCTCTGGTTCTGGGGTGTGTCACCTGAGAACCACTGCTGCCAAGTCACTGCAGCTCAGCAGTTCCTGAATTAAGCATCCACCCCCTGGTGGTCAGTGCATGTCATAGCTATCAGTTGAAGCATCTACCCCCTAATAGTCATTGAGTATCATAGCTATCGGTCAGATGGTCAGAGGGTTGCTTAGCTTTTTATATATAGACTAGAGGCCCAGTGCATGAAATTTGTGCATGGAGGAGGGTCCCCTCAGCCCAGCCTGCAACCTCTCCAATCTAGGACCCCTCAGGGGATGTCCAATTCACAATTGAGGACCACTGGCTTGTAACTGCTCACCCCCAACTGGCCCCTCTGCCAGCCTGGTGACCCCCCACTGTCCCTCCTCCCCCCCCGGGTGGGCCTGGTCACCCCACGCAACCTGCTGCCTGGTCGTTTGTTCACCCCTCACTAACCCCCCTGCTGGCCTGATGGCCCTACACAGCCTGTTCAGTCATCTGTTCAGTTGTGATGGTCTCTTAGGCTTTTATATATGTTGATTATTATCATCTTATATTTCATTACATCTCCACATGTGGCTTATCTGTTTGTTAAAGCAGAATAACTGCTTATTTCTCAAAATAGCTTATTTGTCTCACTTTCAGGGATCATTCATCCTGTTCCTTTGAATCAAATCTTTACTTTTTTCTCATTTACTTATGTACAGATCTCTCCATCTTTTAAATTTCAGGTTAAGGTCAATACCTCTGTAATACCTTCACAGAATACCACTCATCTCCTAAATCTAGAAGTGACCTCTCCTTCCTATAGTACTACACATACTGCTTATGTGTATTCTGGGTTTTGATTTTCTGGGCTAACTGGCTTTGCTCTCTAGAAAACGCTCAACCTTTGGAAGGTAGGATCCAATCACTTTAAGCCTGCATTCCTATTGGTGCTTGATGAATATATACTTTTACTCATTTATAACAAGACCATACTCTAGTCAAAGGAATAATTGATATGATGCTTACTTCCTATAAATCTGTTCAAATCATAAATCCAATAAGAAAAATGTAATAACTTCAGATGGCATATAAAATGGCAGATTATTAGTTTAATAGAATTAAGAATGTAATAGAAACAATTGAGGTTAAAGGCACGAAACCCTTAATTTTATGAGAGAGCATATTATTATTAGATAACTCAGAGTTTTATAATACAGCAGGAAGCCTAAAGATTTGCATGTGGGTTAGTTAAATAGTACTTACATGCTGTAACAAAAAGAATTAACTGTTTTTTTATTGAAACACCTCACTGCATACATAATTTACTTAATATGACTTGCATAATTTCTCAAAATATGAAAATGAATTTAATATCCATTATTTATAATGATCTCATAAAGAGCTTCTGGCAAGTTGCTTCTCTGATAACCTTTCTCACTCATACTCTGCAGCTGAAAATAAGATTAATATTCAGAAGCTATAAAATACTAAGACTTGGTGATAGCAGATTCTTAAAGAATATAGGTTTTAGAGTCATCAAATATTTTCCTAAAGGAGATGCACATAATACACTTCATCCTTTAAATCCATCAGATTAATTAAAATAAAATCATTGAGATGACTTTGGTGGGGGAAAAACTGAAGTTACTGAGAACTGGTGCAGATTGAGATATAGACAAGAAAAGACTTGGAGCCAGAGGTCTGTGTGCTACTTCAGCCTGCACTAAGTGTGATAGTCTACATTGGTATTCTCCTAAATGAATTAGTTGTGGGACGATAATATTCCATTTTATTTCTGTGTCTTTCTTGTAAAAAAGTTTGGGGATACACATATATTTTCTAAATTATCAAATAACTTGTAAATACCATTCAAAGTCTCATAGGCATAGGGGAAACTGCCTAAAAGACCCAAATTTAAATATCTGTTCCGCTACCTCTAGAATCTTAGCTTAAGCTATTTACTTATTTCTCTTGTGACCTCAAGGTTACTGAAGCTTATGTTTCAAATCCTCTCTTTTATGAATCTCCTCTATAGTGGATTGAAAGGTGCCCATCCCAACACCCCAAAGATATGACCATGTTGTGCTAATCTCTGGCATATGTGGTTGTGACCTCACTGG
Organism: Pipistrellus kuhlii; assembly: GCF_014108245.1. Taxonomy (NCBI): domain Eukaryota; kingdom Metazoa; phylum Chordata; class Mammalia; order Chiroptera; family Vespertilionidae; genus Pipistrellus; species Pipistrellus kuhlii. The sequence continues at coordinate 190,155,695 of NW_023425404.1, read as the reverse complement.
AAAAAAAGGGGCTTTGTAGATGTAATCAAGTTAAGGATATTGAGTTGAGATTTCCTGGATTATTTGGGTGGGCCCCTAATCCAATGATAACCATCCTTATAAGAGACACACAAAGGAACAATGCACAGATAAAGAGAAGACGGATGCAGAGATTGAGTTGTACAGCCACAAGTCACCAGAGGCCACTAGAAGCTAGAAGAGGCAAGGAAGGAATCCAAATGTTTATTATTTTAAGCCACCAGGGTTGTGTTAACTTTTTCATGGCAGCCCTGGGAAACTAATACACCTTCCAAAGGCCTAGAAAGGAAACGGCAATGTCTTAACAGGTCTCATGTATTGTAAACACTCTCCTCACCTTATTTTCCCCTGTCACACTTTCACTCGTGTCAGGTGCGTGTGGAGTGGCCACAAAATTATTTGGATCCAGCTAAGACAAACTTGACATGAGGAGACACTTAGTTGGGGATTGGTTGGATCTGTCCATGTGGTTCTGTATAGGTACTGCCTATTGTGATGTGGGAGTGCTTTCCAGGAAGATTCCTGCCATCTATTGTGTTGACCAGGATAATGACATGAGGACAAGGACAGAAGTCTCCTCTCTAAAAGGAGCTGGAAAGATGTTCTGCAAAGAATCATAATGCAGTCCTGATGAGATAAGTTGTAAAAGTGCTTGTACAATAACTTGGTGATACATTATGTTTGTTTGTTTGTTTGTTTGTTTGTTTTGCTGGCTTATATAAGACTCAGGTTACTCAACATTTTTGCTAAGTTTATTTTATTCTTTCATTTCCTAGGTAGAAAGGCTTGAGATTATGGAACTCTTCTTTTGGGGCTTCTTTCCTTTCTATCCTTTTATGTTCTTATCTCTTTCTTTTCCTTTGTGTATCTCTCTGTATCATTCCCCATTTTCTACTTCCATCTTTTCTTTTTTTTCTTTTTTTAAAAATATATTTTATTGATTTTTCACAGAGAGATGAGAGAGAATCATAGATCAGCTGCCTCTTGCACACCTCCTACTGGGGATGTGCCTGCAACCCAGGTACATGCCCTTGACCAGAATGGAACCTGGGATCTTTTAGTCCGCAGGCCAATGCTCTATCCATTGAGCCAAACCGGTTTTGGCTCTACTTCCATCTTTTCATACAAACACAGATACACACACGCTCACATATGGTGAAGAGAGACAAGGATAGAAATGACATTTTTCAATTTAGTCTTTTACACTTAGTGTTACTCAGCTGATTGAAAGAATGTTCTGGTCCCACATCCATGACAATGGGTATAAATAAACCCATGGGGGCTTCAAGTGTAAAAGGAACTTTAGAGCCTCTGTCATCTAACTTCCAACAGTTGCATGGTCTCCTTACTTTATTTCTGTGTCTAGCAGTAGCAGCCCCCAGAAACTGGTTGGAAATGCATCATCTCAGGAACCACTCCTCTCCTGAATCACAAAGGGCAAATGGGCCCAGAAAATTGAGTTTAAACCAATCATCCAAGTGATTGTGAGCATGCTAAAGTTTGAGAACTCTGGGCTAGAAAAGGCCCCATTTTTCCTATGCTGCCTTGCAGGATTGGTAATAGAGACCATTGTTTAGTGGCTCATCTAAGTGGCTAATCTGCTGGAAAACAGATTTGGCAAAATGATGACCACAATCAGTGATGTATTAATTATAAAGTAAAGCCCTTCTCAATTGCAGGTTTCTATGGAAAACTGATGAATAGTTGCATTACATTTTTTTTTTTTTTACCAAAACATGCAGAAAATTTAGGACAAATCTAATTAGAGGTTTTTGCTTACACAGATTGCCAAGAAAGAAAACAAATAAAGCAAACAAATGAATAAAAGTTATTTAACTCTTTGACATTTGAACCAGAAAACTAATCAAAAGGGCAAAAACTCTTTATCCTCACATTACACATTTAATGGATTCCAACATATATAATCATCTTTGGAAATCCAGTTGTATGATGAGATGTGCCTTTTTCAAAGAGTCTGGTTCTTTTTTGTTGAATTCTAGCCATTAATATTCTTCCAATAAGAGCAGATGGTTCATATTTTACATATCTATTCTATTCCTCAGAGAAAAATAGAACTAGAACGTAAGCTCTGTGAAGGCTAACTTTTCTCCTTTACAACATTGATATATCCCAGACACCTAAAACATTATTTGGCACGTTGCAGGTGTTTAGTAACTATTCGTTGAATGAGTGATTGAATAAAAACTGGATTTGTATAACTTGTTCTTATCTCTTATTTCTCCACAGCTCTAAAAGCCTGATTCATAAGCATTTTTCACCATACCGGGTCTCATACTCTGCTGTTACTGTCCTGATGTTCTTAATCATTTTATCTCTGAAAATGTGTTTGGTAAGTGCCATCCTGTGGGATGATGGAGGATGTGCATTAGCAGGGAGTCTATATGAATATGAATGCCCGCCTTCCCTTTGAATACAGTGTTCACTGTGCCACATGGGCCCAGAATCCCAAGGACCCACAATGTGTGAGAGGTCAGCATCACCAAAGCAAGTATGAAGTGTTTTATCTCTTCTGAGTGGGGCCCGACAGGCTCAAGAGACCATGTCTTCCATTCAATCCAGAGTCCCCTTAGGAAGAAGACGATAGCATTCTGAGGAATACGTATGAAAAAGGAATGTCCTAATATCCTCCCTTACTGATATTACTTCCCCATATCAGCCAATCACTTATGATAAAAATCATGGCATAGAAGAAAGGAAAATATAAGAAAAACTATAGTCTCCTGTACATTCTTTCCTACTTATTAGTAAACTGAAGCTAAAGAGAATGCATGTGTGTCAAAAAGTGACATAGCCAGCTGAGTTAGTTTTGTGTTGTGTTTACATTGTTCTGGTAAGAATTATATACATTTGAATGTATGAGCTACAAAATACAAACAGTATGATTTTGGTAATTCCAAATGTGACTTGAATGTATTTATATTTTTGTTTGAAACTGGCATTGTACAGTAAAAAGATGACCATAAAAACCTTATGCTAATAATTCAAAATTGTGGTTTTTGTTTGCTTAGAATGAAATTAAGTGAAAATTACAAACCATGTAAGTTGAGAGTGTGGAAGAAAACTATATATGTTAATACTCTTAATATGTTTCATGCTTTTGGAATGAGGGATACTGCATTACTGTTTCAAATTATATAGGTGGTCCTGACTATAAATCCTACAAAATGATCACACACTCAATGGGTACAATGTTCTGAACATCCAGCCATTTTCTAGTTCTCTATCTTTCCATGTGTGATCTCTTCTGTCTGAAGGTCAGTGTTGGATCCAAACAGATTTGAGTTTATATCCTGACTGCTGTTTTTACGTGTCTGATTTAACCTTTACCTTTTCTTGGCCTTTACTTCTTCATTTGAGAAAGGGGCCTTGCTAATACCTACTTCTTAGAGTTGTTAAGAGGATATAATGAAGTGCTTTATGGGAAGGTAAATAGGATACTATGTGTAAACCACCAGCTGAGAGTGACTTCAGGGCCAGGCAGGTAGTAGGAAAGGTTTAGCATCTTGACATCAGCTAAAAGATTATGTTGGGAAACATAAAGAAATTAGGATACCGTAGCCAGCCCTACCCAAAGGGATTCCAATTTTGCAAGAGGCTTATAGCATTGTATTTCACTATATATTTTCACTACAATGGAAAATGTATGCCGAAGCCGGTTTGGCTCAGTGGTAGAGCGTCGGCCTGCGGACTGAAAGGTCCCAGGTTCGATTCCGGTCAAGGGCATGTACATTGGTTGCGGGCACATCCCTGGTAGGGGGTGTGCAAGAGGCGTTTCTAGCTCTCTATCTCTCTCCATTCCTCCTCTCTGTGAAATATCAACAAAATATATTTTTTTTAAAAAAGAAAATTTAGCAGACTGACAGGATCAAGAGTCCACAACAATGCAGACTTACTAGAGCTCTCACCCCTGCTGGTGAAAGTATAATTGCATAGTCACACTGGAAAAGGGCTGGATAGTATCTTTTAAAAGTTAAGAAATATGCCCAGCCTGCATGGCTCAATGGTTGAGCATCAAACTGTGAATGAGGAGATCATGGTTAGTTTCCTGTTCAGGGCACATGTCCAGGTTTCCTCTGGATCTCCAGTGTCAGGCATGCAGGAGACAGCCAATCATTGTTTCTCTCATCATTTATGTTTCTAATTCTTTCTCCCTCTCCCTTCCGCTCTAAAATCAATTTTTAAAAAGTTAAGAAATACTTTTATATAAAATAAAATAAAATGAATGTCTATACATAGATTTGGGGACAAAATCCATACAGCTTTATTTATCATAACCAATAGCTGAAGACAATACAATATGTGTAATAAAGTGCTACTCAAAGAAAGGAATATGAACTGCTGACACAGACACACTATTGCTACAATGATTAACGAAAGCCAGACACAAAATATTGCATGTGATGCCATTCAATTTATGTAAAACTAGAGGCCCAATACAAAAAATTCATGCAAGGGGCTCAGTCCTTCCACCCTGGCTTTGGGCTTTGTCTAGAAGGTTGTCCAAAAACTCATTTGGTTGTCTGGTCTAATTAGCATATTATGATTTAGTAAGGGTCCTGGTGCATAAAATTTGTGCACTGGGGAGGGGTCCTTAAGCCCAGCCTGCCCCCTCTCACATACTGGGAGCCCTCAGGAGATGTCCAACTGATGGTTTCAGCCAAAGTCTGGCCTCCCTTTGGGGAGGCAACTGGCTGATCAGGGGAAGGCACCAGCCCCATCACCCTGCTGCTGCAGCCACTGCTAGTCACTGCAGCTGCCAAGGTATTTTCATCAACAGACTCCAGTACCTTCACCATGAAAAATGACAACTTTCTCAGAGTGGAGGGTGAGACTCAAAGGGCCTGAGGAAACTCGTAGGGGAGATGTAAATGGTCTCTTAGTCATGACAGTGACTTATGGGTATGTTTACCTGTGAAAGTTACCAAATTTTGCATTTTATATGTGTGAAGCTTATTTTATGCAAATAAATCTTAATAACATTGATTCACAAACAAACAACTAAATGTATTTCATCAGCTTATACAAGGTCATACCTCTGATTAGCTGAGGAGTCTGGACAAGATTCACACCTTCCTTCATCTTTCAAATAACCAACAAAAACATTTGTTTTTTGCCAACCAAATTATATTTGTAGGATATTTCTGCTTGCAGGATGGCAATCTGTAACCTCTGGTCTAGACAGTAAATGAATACATGGAACCCTTTTTTCCATTTTCTGCACAGTACGCTTCTACACAACATCTTTTTGCAGAAATAATCTTTTTCTTAAGACCTATGAGAAAAGTCTTCCTTCCTGTCAAACCTTCTTCACTTCTACCAGGCGCTGGCATTTCTCTCCCGGATCCAGCAGCACTGGGTTCTCTATTTTATTATAGTTCTTCACTAGAGCCAGACTTATGGAGTCTGAATTTTGGCTTTACTTATTACTGTCTGACCTTATAGATGTTATAAATTCTTGGTCTTTAATTCCTTTATCTATAAAGTGGATAAAGTAAGAATACCTTGTTCTATAAGTTGTTGAGGGATGATGTAAGATAGACAAGCACTTGGAATAGATCCTGGCACCTGGTAAACAGAAATCAGTAAATGTGCCTTTTTTCATTACCAGCATTAACATGTTTGGACTCCATTTGTTCATGTCTATCTTTTCCATTATTCTAGAAATCCCTCCTGGGCAGTGAGTACGTCTTGCTCATCTGGTCCCCAGCTTCCACAGGAAGTGCTCCATAAGCATCTAATGAATCAGTGAGTGGCTGAGTCAGAACCTCTCTACCTTTTCACATTTCTTAGTTACTTGAGGAAAACTAATGGGAACTTAGTTGTGCTGACCTTCACAGATGCCCAGGAAATATTTTTCTTTTCTACTGAAGTAGTCAAGCTTAACCTTTATTTGGTAGGCTCTCTGCCAAAGAGAAGCACAAAAGAGTACTTCATCCAATTTATGAAGACATCGAAAAAGGAAAGGCCCCACAGATATCCTGATGTCACGGGGCTGTTGCAGCTGGAGCGGCGAGCAACCTGGTAGGTGCTCTGCGATCCTACTCCATGCATCACACCAAAGTACAAGAACCAGTACCGAGAAGATAAACAGAGTGTGTGTGGGTCCTACTTCAGTCCTTTCAGGAGAATCAAATGATTTATTTCCAGGAAACAAGCTGTGCCTCATGCAATGCCATTTTCAAAACACTGCAAATCCAAGTCCTGTTAGGAGAGTGATGGGCCTCAAGGGAAGTAACAGAGGTGATATGGACTCAGTAGGGGAGTCAGGTCAGGGCAGACTGCTTCATTTACTATAATATATCTGCGAGGGTGTTCAGGGTTTCAGTGTTACTTTGCTTAGACATGTATATATTTCAAACATTCATTTTGTCAGTAACTTCCTATTGTTGTAACCAGAAAAGCAACATATGCTTGTTGTAAAACATGTAGAAATAAATTGTTGAAGATAAAGATGATGTCCATTCAGAAAAAGCCACTGTTGAAATGCGGTTGAATTCCTAAGGTTTTCTGGAAATTCATAATTTTTATAACAGATTGGAAATTAATCAGGGAATTCCAGACTTCACACATTTTCTGTGCCTGCCAGGGCCTACCCATTTCTCCTTCCACTCCTTTTGTTCAGCTATTTCTAGAGTGTCCACTTATTTCTAAACCATTAAGTGTTCCAAATCAGGTTAAGTAAGGAGGTTAAATGGAGAAGCTTTAGCTTAGAGTGGGGGAAACTTTTGAGCGGAGATTCTAGCATATGGTGGTGAGAGAAAGCTGGGATGTGTATAAAAAAATAAAGAGAGCATTAAAAAATAAAAAGGGGGATATACTATATATATAGTATAATAATATTATTATATAATAATATATATATTGTATTATATATTATAAATTTTATATATATGTGTGTGTTGTGAAGTGGTATGAAAAACATGGAAAATATTTGAGTCATTGAAAATTATTGTTTTGGTTTCCAAGCTATATTTCTTGAATAAAAGGGTTCATAACTCTTTCTGGGGCAAAAATAACTCTCAGGTGTAACAACTTGTAAATATAAGAGTAGATATCAATGTGAATATAGACATAAGCATAAGTGCAGGCATAGGCATGCATATAAATGGTATAGCTGTAGATATATATTTTCCTGGGATGAGGAGATAAGGTCACCCAATATTTGTAATGTGCTGGAACATTTGTTGCAACTAAAATTAGAAAAAAAAGAAAAGTGGTGTTTATCATCTCATATCTTCTGAGATGAGTTCAAGGACAGTCAAGGTAAAGATATGACTAAAGATATGTAGTCCAATTATATAATCAGGAATATGTTGGTATTCAATTTCCAATTCTGCTTTAAATGCCTTTCCATCATTCTGTCTAGCATTTTCTATGTGGTGACAGAAATGGTCACCAGAAGTATTAGGCTGCCAATCTCTCCTGAGAAAGATCAATTCAGTGGGAAGAGACGGCTTCTTTTCCTTTAACTACAGTAGAAAGCCTATGCTTGCCTCTGATCACCAGCTCAGTAAGCTATATATCCATTCCCAAGTCAATGTAGGAATGAAATAAATTATATTGGCCAAACTCAGTTTCCAGCCACGGGTTAACCCCACCTAAGCCATGTGAGTTTGTCCAAGTCAGGGAATTACAGTAAGTGAATTTAAAAGGGACAATTGAAAGAGATAATCAATAAGAAGAAAAAAGTTTCACACTCAAACTGGTTAAGTGAAGTATAATCATGGACTATTGACAAAGGTGTATACAATACTTGGGGAAATTAACAATGGAGCAATGTCTCAGGGATAGTCAGATAGCCACTACTACTCTTAGACCCAAAGAGTAGAAAAAGGAGCATATCCATAAACCAGAGAGAGAGAGAGATCTGCATTAAGAGGGCTGCCTATGTAGGGAAGTAGCCTTTAATAGGGGGACACAGCCCATCCATGATGCCCTAACAGGAAGTGTTGGAGCTTAACTCAGTCTTTGTTTTTATTTCTTATGGGTGCCTTGGATGTCTCCTAGTGCAAATGCAAACCAGAGAGCAAGAATACTGATTATTGGTTACTCTTATTTATTTTGTGTAGAAAGTAAAATAAAATAATCTCCCAAAGAAAAACATTCTTTTTATTATTGATGTTGCTGTTTAATTTTAATTTTCTTTCACAATTACTGAATTTTAGCTTAATTTCAGGTTGGTTTTTATAAATTTATGTTATTCTTATGTGAATTGCCTTCAAAAACTTTATTTTACTGTGATAAGAATACATAAAATGAGATCTGATTTCTCGGTATTTTAATGTACAATGTATTATTGTTGTCTATGTGTACTACATTGTATAACAGATTCCTAGAGCTTGCTAAACTGAAACTCTATAAGCATTGATTAGTAATTCTTCATTACTCCCCCAGTCCCTGGTAACTACTCTTTGATTTTGGGATTTGACTATTTTAGATGCCTTCTATAAATGAAATCATGTACTATTGTATTTGTGTTTCTCTGATGAGTTTATTTTGCTGTGTTTTAAAAAGTATTTCTTATTAAGTAGTAGGAGGTTTAAAATATATTATAAACTAGAGGCCTGGTGCACAAAATTTGTACACTAGTGGTGGGGATCCCTTAGTCTGGCCTACACCCTCTTGCAATCTGGGACCCCTTGGGGGATGTCTGGCTGCTGACAGTTGGACATTCCTCTTGCAATCCACTTGGCTCCTAACCACTTGTCTGCCTGCCTGTCTGCCTGATCACCCCTAACCACCTGCCTGTCTGCATGATTGCCCCTAATCTCCCGCCTGCCTGCCTGATAGCCAATAACTGCTTGCCTGCATGCCTGATCGCCCCTAACTGTTTCTGCCTCGGCCCTTGCCATGGTGGCTTTGTCTGGAAGGATGTCTGAAATGATGTCTGGAAAGTCATTCAGTTGTCTGGTTTAATTAGAATATTGCACTTTCATTATTATAGATAATAGATCTATGTTGTAAAACATTCAAAGCATTTTTATCATTTAGGCAATTTTTTATTTTAACTTATATTGTCTTCTGTCATACAAAATTTCTTTCTGCATTATCAAGACAGTTGACAATTTTCTTAATGAATTGTGGAGTTTACCTCATACTTTAAAAAACTCAAGCTTAGAAAAATACTTGGGTTGATGGCCCTGATTGCAGGAGGCTAGGCCCTAGGGACTCTACCTGCATGATTTTGTGTCCTGGGCCTCTAATTTTGTTATAGAGTTATATAAGCTTAATGAGATATTCATTTTTGTCTACACCCAGAAAAATTTTTATAACATTTTATAACAAAATTTTTATTCCAAAAAGATTTGATAAAATTTACCTATAAATTCATGTCAGTTGGTAGAGTTTTTTAGGGTTAGATCTTAAAACTTTTATAATTTTTCTAAAGTATTATTTTTTTGTGTTTTCTAAACCTGAGTTTATTTTGAAAAGTTATATTATCCTAATATTGTTCTTTCCCTTATATTATTTGTATTCATTTTTCATACAGTGTTACACAAAATTGCTTATATTATTTAGCTTATAGAAATTTTAGTTATAGCTCTGATTATTTTCATGCTGCAAATATTTATTTTTTCAAAATTATAATTATCTTTTTGATCTTATCAATTTTAATATTATAAGTATTTCTTTCTTGGTATTTATGTTGTTCAAAAACTTATTTAAATTTCTATATTCTTTTTCATTATTTTAAAAATGTTTTAAGTTCAATAATAACCCATTTATAATATTTCTTATTTATTAATAAAATAATTCTAAGCATTAATTTTTCTTCTGAGTATGGTTTTAGATGCATTCCACATGGTTTTATATGAAGTGATCTAATTTTTGTTAATCTCTAAATTATTTGAAATTATAGTTTTATTTCATATGCATTTTTATTTACTTAAATTAATTTTTATTATAGACTATTAAAAATGTATATATTTTTTACAATGCTGTAATTTTTGGCTTTTAGCCAAAAAATATGGCCTCTTAATTTTCTACCTTTGGGAATTTATGAAAGTTTGTGTGTAGTCAGCTATATATTGTTATTTATTAATTTTGTTATGTATGGTTCTGGGTCACAAGAGAAAAATATGCATTTTAAAGGGCTTAAAATCACATTAATAGCCATCGAGTCACTTTTGCCAGTTTTACAATGTAATGCTGCATATTCTTATGGGTTTAAAAATAATTTGTTCTGTCAAATTCTGATCCTCACTATGAGTTTTACTTTGCTAATTCTCTTTGTCCTGGTATAGGTATTCAGTGGTTCACAGATCACTTACATTCTTCATTGATTATCTTCCTTTTTTATGCCCCTCTATGTTGATTAAGGTTTTATTTACTTCATTTGAATTATTGTTACCTCTGGTATTTTATTTCTGTGCTTTAATTTGTCTAACATATCATTGTATATATGTGTGTGTGTGTGAGTGTGTATGTGTGTGCAAAATAAAAGCATCATGTGGCATTTTATTTTAGATGCATCTGTCATAAATAGTAGATAGCTAGATTTTTATCCTAATTAAAGTAAATTCACTAATTTTAGTATAAAATTCTCAATTCTGGAATGTTTTTCTTACAATTTAATTGTAAGAAAATCAAGAAGAGGAGTTTTTTTTTTGTAGATTTAAATTCTCTTTTATATTAAAAACACTTTTTATAGATAATTGAATGTTTCCTTCACTTTTTAAACATTTGATTACTTTTGGCAAGCTTACACAGAGGTTTTGTTTAAAACTGTCGAATCTCAGAGGGAAGGCACAGGTGGATGGGTGGGTGGGAGATCAACCAAAGAACTTGTATGCATATATCCTTAGCCCATGAAAGCTGACAATGGGGTGATGGAGGCGTGGGGCAGGGATGGGGGTAGGCTACAAGAGGTCAAAGGGGGAAGAAAGGGGATATATGTAATACTTTCAACAATAAAGATTTAGCCGAAACCAGTTTGGCTCAGTGGATAGAGTGTCATCCTGCAGATTGAAGGGTCTCGGGTTCCATTCCGGTCAAGGGCAGGAATGCACCTTGGTTGCAGGCACATCCCCAGTAGGGGGTGTTCAGGAGGCAGCTGATCAATGATTCTCTCTCATTGATGTTTCTCACTCTCTATCCCTCTCTCTTCCTCTCTGTAAAAAATCAATTAAAAAAAAAAACCAATAAAGATTAATAATTTAAATAAATTAAAAATAGAATATATAAGATAATAAAAACAGTACATAGATCCATATAATCTTTGCCTTGTGTCATCACAGTCTGTCTTTATAAAATTATTAATATTTGTTTTCAAGTAGGAAAATAAAACAGTATAATATTTAGATATCATCTCATAAAGAACCATTTAAATTGTTAAAAAAAAAAAAAATCCACCATGTGCCCTGCCTCATAGCTCAGTGGTTGAGTGCAGACCTATGAATCATGAGGTCAAGGTTTGATTCCTAGTCAGGCACATGCAGCCTATCAATGATTCTCTCTCATTGATGCTTCTATCTCTCTTTCCCTCTTCCTTCCTCTCTGAAATCAATAAAAACTAATTTTGTTTTAAAAATTCACCAGGATTATAAATGGTCAATAAAGAGTTCCACAGAGGAAGAAATACCTCCCCATTTTCCAAGTCCTTCCTTAGCTTTATTTCCTAGTAAGCTGAAATGACCCGCAGGAAAATTTGCATTGTCTCTCCTTTGTCAAGATCCAATTGAAAGAGGCAAACAAAATAATGTGAATGGGAAAGAAAAATTTGCCAATATAGCAGAAGAATAAAATTGTTCAGGGTTTAGACTATTCCTTGGCAACATCTATTGCAACTTTGCCATTTTATTGATGTGGAAATTGTCTTTTAGACGTTCAATGGCTTGTCTGAAGTTATATTTGTTCAGTACTATTATTAAAGCCATAGCCAAGAATTTCCTCCTGAGAGCAAACCTGGCATAGGAAAAAAGATTCACAGGTTCCTAACCAGTTGGACAGGTATCATATTTTCATTCCATACATACCCACCCGAAATAGACACCTGGCATTTGTTAATAGGGAACACTTGGTAAAGGTATATTTCTTCTAAACCTGAATTTCCTCATTTGAAGATGAACAGAATCTACTCTATTTTCAAGCTCATACATTGTTCTAAGGAGAGAATAAGCCAACACTTATGACGTGTCTATCACTATGTACACCACCTAATTACACTCCCCAAAATATTAGCTTACTACCTCCTCTCCTTGATTACACTTGTCCATACTGCTTTCTATGAGTCAGAGTAATTATAAGAACAAGACTTCTGTGCCACTTTTGCCATCTGGGCATCACTGCTTGAAATAGCTGATACTCTGCTACACAGACAACATAATCCTGGAGAGTGGGCTGGCCAGGGCGGGGTGAGCATAAGCAAAATAGGGAATTCTATTCTCCTTCTTCACTAATTTCTAGGAAATGCTCTGGACTTCCTCTTCAGTCATAAAGCTCAAACATGACTTTTCATTTATCACAACTCCCAGGAAAACCTAGTGGTACCAGTGGGAACCATCAAAGGGAATAAAATTGTTATGTTTCCCACGGAGGAAAAAGCATATATATAAAAGCCTATTTCATGTCACCCTGCCATAGCACTATTGCCAACAATCAGTTAGGTTCTCCTTAGTAATGTCTCAGAATAGATTTGTCTCATTCTGGCATTGCCTGAGCCTCACCCTCAGGCTCCACACCCACTGATTTTAGCTCTCCTGCTTTGTAAAACACATCCGGGTCCCTAATGCATAATTCCTTAAGTTGGAGACAGAATTGCTATTTTCTGAACATGCTTGACTGAAAGTACAAAGAACACTCATAAAATGTTGCAAAAAACTAATTGAAAAAAAAAGTAATTGAAAATAAGATCATAAATTATTCTTGGCTTTGGGTCTTCCCTAAGCTATACAAACAAACAAACAAATAAATAAATAAATAAATAAAATGAATAAATTTAAAAAACACAATTATTTATCTTTGGAGTTGGAATTAGCCTTTTTCCCCCTGTTATCTATTAATGCTTATTATGCTTCCCAGCACAGTTCTCTGGTTCATTTGAGAAGTTTAAAGGATATCTCACTTTGTGCTCATGTTCAATATGTTCCACATTTCTTAATTTCTTTCTCATTTGAAATTCTTCTAAAAATGACTCTTTTTGAGCATCAGGAAAACCAGGTCACTACTTGTAATTAGTGACCTTGTTTTTAGTCCCCATCACCAGTGAGAACTGATTTTATTAACACTCCTGTGTCATTAAATGAATGCTGAGTATGAAGAATCCACGATCACCATTTTAAAATATATCCTGAAAGTTCAGATGGATCTAGGAACCATTGCATTAAGCACACATGCAGTTAACAAAGCATATTTTTGCAATAATGTTTGAGGTTTCATTTCTGTGGTGGAGGCATACATTTGTTCTGTGAAAGCTGTTTGGTTTTTAATAATTCACTTGGGCACTGGAAGCAGATACAAGAGCAAATTCAAAACAATTGAAAAGCATTTCAAGTTTAAGATAGGTTGCATTAAGTTTCTGCCATGATTAGGGTAGTGTACAAACCAGGATCCTCATTTCTGATTCCACACAGAAGTCTAACTCTCTATGGGAAGCCCAGAGAAAAGGGAAGAAAAAAAAAGCCTCTTCTTGCCCTTTTTATAGATTCCCTCTATCATCTTCAGCCTCTGCAACCCAGAAGCTGAGTGCTAGTCAAAGATTCTCTTTTAGGAACTGTGTGAACCAACATGAGTCGCTTCACATTTCCTGGCTGTTTTTTTTTTCTTCTTTTTTTTTCTTCATCTTTAGAAGGAAGAGGATGAAGCAGCCCTAACAGAAGGTGAATCCACCCCTTCCTTGTGTTACTCACACTGCTCTGTATTGAAGGGGACTCTCTCTGTCTCCCTCACAGGACTAAGGATCATGGGTCAACAGAAGTACCTTGCCACACATTATTATACACTGTCTACTATATATCCAGTTCACTTCCAATCTCCCTCTAACCTATCCTTCTCCTGCCCCGGGTCCCTTGATGATGCAAATGGTGAAATATATGGAACACATAATAAATGCTTATGAGATAAACGGCTTTCAGTGATTCCTCCTTCCACAGAGATTCCTGTCCTTGAGGTGTTTCTATATGGCAGGCCCGCTCTTCTGAAAGCTAAGAGGAGGGACTAGGGCAGTACAAAGGACAAAGTGGAAGAGGAAGTTTAATTGGCTTGCTATTTACAATATATATATATATATATATATATATATATATATATATATATATATATATATATATATATTATAAGTACCATTATTGCTCCCTCACTTTTACCCATTTTTGAGCACAGGCTCTAAAAGATTGTGTACCACAACAATGTCCTCCCCACATCCCTCACCCTCACAAGGGAAATTTGGGGAGAGATAATATCATTTCCTTTCATATATGATAAGACACCAAGGACTGCCTTTCTGGTTAGCAGCAGCCCTCTCTTCACCCACGGGTGGGTTTCCACTCCTAAATTATTATTTTTTAGTCTAGCCAGAATTTCATCATTTCATAAATTTAAGTACATATTAAAAGTACAGCAGTGACAAGTTCTCCAATTTTCTTTATTTGATTAAAAATAATGCATGCAAGATAGTTTGATTCTTGTCATGTCCAAGCTATTCTCTCCTTCAAGTCCCCTGTAGCCCAGGTACTCTCCCCAGTGTCTTGGATCCACCAAGAGGATCCCTCCGTGGGAAGCAGAAAAAGCATTCTTCCTGTGCTTTACCTCTATGTGGGTGAAGCCACTTTGTATACAGACTCCATGTCACTGGGGAGGGGCCAAGTCATAGGCAGAAGACATGAAACACTGGTGTTTGAACTCAATAAATTATACCTCTCTCTTTTTATTATGTAAACTAGAGGCCGAATGTACGATATTCGTGCAAGAATAGGCCCCTGGCTCCACTCCCAGCCACCTGGGAGCCAGCATGTCCCTGCTCTCAGGCCGCCCGGAGCCAGCAAGTCCTTGCTTCTGTCTGCAGCACCACTCCAGTAGTTCCCTTTGCTGCCCCCCTTCCCCTCATAACAGACTTCACACTGCTCTGCACCAGCATATGCAAATTAACCTCCATCTTTGTTGGGTTAATTTGCATACTCATTCTGATTTGCTGTGGGTGTAGCGGAGCAATGGTTAATTTTCATGTTTCTCTTTTATTAGGTAAGATTATAGAATTAATTGAGGAATATAGAGAAACTAGATACCAAATTCTTCTGTCTGTAGCAAGTGGGCTTGCTAATAATTATGGACCCTCACATGGAAGTTCTGCCCCACTTGAGGTAAAGCTGGGTGTCAGGCATCCTTCTGCACTGTGGCCTGAACTTGTGCAACTTAGGCTGGATAAGCAGAGAGGGTGTGTCCTCCAAGTAAGCATTTCCCAGAAAGAAAGCTTATTAATATTATTAGTTTTTGTCAGAGCCTTGGCAGGAAACGTTCTATTCTAAATGACTCAAATAGACTTTAATGAAGGGACTATTTATAGAGGTGAGGTCAAAGTTTAAGAAATAAAAGGTAGAGAAGTACTCAGATCCCAGCAACAGGTAGAAACTATTACAACCATTTGGGCTTAAAGGACTTGGGAAGAAAACCATGCATTTGGAGATGAGTGAAAATTGGGCCCAAAGACAAAGAGCCACCAGTCGTAGTAATAGCTACAGAAAACATAGCTACTTCCAGAGAAATGATGCTAAGGCAGGGGAACTAAAAAAGAGGAAAATACTTAGTCTCAACTCTCTCCTCTTGCCTTCCAATCTCCTGCTGGTGGATGCTATTGGCCAAACCCAATAAGCAGTCATAGAGTGACTCAGTCCATAGGGGTCATGTCCCCACCCTATTTCTACTCACACTGGTGCATAGCAGGCAGGGGTGGTTGGAGAATGGACTAGCAGAGGGAAATAATGGCTAATCAGAACACTGGTCTACAAGGAATAATATATGTCCCATTGGAGGGAATGGATAAGGGGAAGGAGAAAGATTGGGGAGAGCAGCTATTCAAATTTTTGTTTTCCATTGTAAAAACAAGAATGCAAGGCAACTTTGAGTCATGGTTAAAAGAAGGTATCTCTATTGCTTCAATTTTCTCTGGTCAACTCAATTTGCACAACCAATCATATCTTCTCCAGGGCCTTCACTGGTCCAGGCTGAGCTAGAGAGCTTCATTCTATGTCCCTGAGCTGGCCTATTATGTACATCTTTACATATTTAAAACATAACTTACTTCTAAGTATCACCACAGGTCTTCCTTTCTGGCCCAGGTAAGGCTGTTTCATTCAGGCTGCTTCTTTCAATATGACCTCCAAGTTCACTGTTTCTGTCATTAAACACTATAATGTAGCAGTGAGGAGAATGGAAAATGAAGTCATATGTAGATGTTCTCTATAAATAAACCTACAGGGTCTAGAGTCATATAATTCTTCTGAGACATTTTTCTATTAGTCAAGGGCAAACCTTTTGTGGTAAGGTTCCTGTATGGACTAAATTAAATAATTGTGAGGTAGTGTATCCAATTCTTAGCAAGGGGCCTGGCACAAAATAAGCACTCAATAACTAGTACTTACTGTCCTCATCAATCTTTGCATGTGGTGTGCCCTTTCTCCTGCAGCCAAGTCTTCTCTCTGTTTTAGAGTCAACATTTCAGGAGTGGAAGCCAGATTGGGAGGTTCACTGAATAAACCGTGGGTCAGCCAAAATGTTCTTACATTTGTATATAGAGAGATGGAAGCCCTGGAGGTACTATGCTAGTATTCTGTATCTTTACATAGAATACAATCTTGAAGTTTAAACCAAACTCACTTCTCTTGCTTCTCCGTTAACCTTTGACACATTGCAAGCCCCAGAACTTCTCTGGACATGAACGTGGCCAGCCAAGCCATTAGCCAGGCCTGTTAAATTAAGGCCCAACAGGCAGCTTCCTGTGTGTGCTCACACCAGCCAGAAATTCTTTTGATAGAACTTATCATGCATTATTTATGTTACTCTGAACCTCTAATGCAAATTTATAGACTATAATGGAAACATCCTGTACATCACAGTGTTCCCTACCATTCTGAGTCTGCCACAAGAGACTTACAAAATTACTTCTGTGGACTAATCCTATATACAGTATTGTAGCTCAACTATAATTCCTGGGAACATTTCAATGCTTGGCTTTTCTTCCTCTGTGCAGATTTTATTTCCTCTTCCACAGCCCAAAGTATTTATTGCTCACAACATGCTTATAAGAACCTATCTCCCTTGAAACCAGGCAAGTATGGTGCGTTACTACTCTCCTTTCATTCAGTGAAGGTTGTTCAGGTAGGGACGCAAAAGGGTTCAAGGAATTTTGCCTGTGTGCCAAATAGATCTGAAAATTCTCCCATGAAATTTTATGTGGGTTGGGTATCTTTTCATTCTAACCAAAATAGCCATGTAACATGAAAAAGAGTTGGGGGAGGGAAACTTGATTGAATGCATATCTAGTAAACTCAGCTTAATATTTTGATTCACTGATATCAGGATCATTCAATCCAATTTAAGGCTAACCTCAATCTCTAAAATTGTGATTGAACCAGGAGGTGATCTAAGTAATGCATTTTATTGATGCAATTAATTTAAGTTATTTAATCTCCTTGGGTCTTTCTTCTCCATCTATAAAATAGCATAAGAATGATGAGACTTAAAGAGAAGCCGAGTTGAGAGAATTTAAAATAGCATCTTATATATAAAAGCTTATTAGATAATTGCAGTAACAACAGCAGCAGTAGCAACAGTAGTAACAGCAGTAATAAAAGCTAATATATTAATAGGATTATTGCTATGAGGCTTCAAGTAATGTGTCTATCTGAAAAATAACTGAAAATATACCATGCTAGTGTTGTTTTTGTCCTTAAATTAGGTTAATAGGGACATTGGATATGTCTTTCTGGAACCATATGTCATACATAAATCACATGAAGATTTTGAAAAACACAACATACCTGGTCCTCCCCTTCCAAATAAAGCCCTTTCCTTCTGGAGGGTGTGCCCACAGCTGGGGACGAGAATCACTATCAGAGCAAATATTCCTAATGATAGATGGGCATGTTGTTTCCCAGTTGAAAGGTACTGTTCTAGATGTTAGGTAATGGTTCTGTGGTATAAGAAGGAGGGCTGATCTTCATGGAAGAATAAAGATTACCACAGAATATTTATTAATTCACTGATTATTTAAAATGCAAATTTTATTGGGCATCCTATTTTTTTATTTGCTAAATCTGGCTGCACTCAGGTTAGGGGGAAAAAGATAAATGTTATCATACCAGACTTATTCTAGTATTCTTGGCCTCTCCCAGGACTGGGTAATGTAGCTTGGCTTTTCCCAAGACCCTGTAATGCATCTTGACATCATGGAATAGATAATAGAGCTATTACTTCTTACCAAGCTCAGCTTTAAAAATCGAATTGCAGAGGTTCGTGTGTGTCATACTTCTCTCCCTCCCATTGCAAAACCAATCAATCTTCTCTTGGTTTAATCCTACCACTATCCTATAACATACTTCATCTCATTTAAAACAATAGAAAATTTTCAAAAACAAGAGAGAAATAGACATGCAAACAAGACCTTTATCCTTAGAAATGTATATTCACTCATTCCCTTGGGACATACTTAGTAAATTTTATATCAGATATTAAAATGACCTTATTGTGCTCATAATTCTATCCCTGATCCTGCTAGGCATATGGCAAATATGTGTTAAGAGAATGAGTAAGTAAATAAGTGACTGATTGATCAATAGGCCTCTAGCATATCAACTAGGAAAATGGTGAAAATGGAACATTTTAAAGCAAAGGAAGCACAGATTATTAATAGGCTAGAGTCCTGAAGCACAAATTCATGCATAGGTGGGGTCTGGCTGGGGAGAGAGGTCCAGGGCAGTTGGTGGGCTGGTCCTGCCTTCTGATCAAACTCCTGTTGAATTCCTGGTCGTGGGGACAATTTGCATATTACCTGTCTATTATATGGATAGCTCTGTACAGTTTCAATACATACAACTCACCAGTTATTCTTAGGAATTTAAGATTCCTATAACCTAGAAAAGTGTACTTTTTCTAGGAGAATTTACTAGTTTACAATGGAATATAAAAATATAACTAATATAATGAGAAATATGTTATTATGCATGGAATACAGTCTCAGTCTTGATTCTGAAACCATTTTAGCAGCATTGACTCAAGAATTACATTTTTCAAATCTTCCATTTCTTTAAAAAAGCCACACCCATTTTCTCATACCTCTACCCTATTATGACCCTCTCCCACACACATGGATCATTTTGAACTTATCGAGAGCTTTCTATGTCCCACACATCAGGTCAAACCATACTGTAAGAACAGGTCCAGAAAGTCTGCATTAATCCTAAATTTATGGGGCCTTTGATTTCCATTGCTACAGGGACTCTCAATGATGAGAAGTGAACAACCCAGGTGACCAGTTATTTTTCCAGCTCATCTTTTTTATTCTCAGCTGCAAGACTTTCCCCACATTACAGAAGTCCTTATGTCTAGCAGTCAGATATGATCAAAACACCTCATTATAGAAAATCCATCACTGCTTGATAGGTTTGGGTATTACAGTAATACTTCCATTCTCCACTCTCATTTCTACAATTAAACTTCTCATAAACTTATAAAGCTTTATCTCTATTTTTTCCTACAGTACCTCTAGTCTTAAATTTATTGGTCAATAAATATAAAGGCTGTAGACTTAGTGTGATGAATGGGTTGTCTACATGAACTATTTCCAACATTACCGTTCAATTTATCAACCTACTGTACCATGATTCACAACATGATATATTATAATTTATTAAGCAGATAGATATATTGTCTTCAAATATAATATTAATTTTGGAAAACGATAACACTGCTGTTAATCGTCTTGCTCCATGGATAAGACTAGGGAATATTTAGAAAAGTACTCTTAAATCTTGTCTATACACAAAATAGAAGGAAAAATGCAAGCCATATACCAAAGATTTGGAGTTCAAATATACTAAAAACATTGTAATTAAATGGTAGTTAGAAGAAAAAAAAACTTACAAAAGTACTATATATATATATATATATATATATATATATATATATATATGCATGTATGCATGTATTGGCTTAAAATGATTCAAAATTATTTTATAGTTAATGGAATCCAAAAGTCTGAAATTGGTTTCACTTGGCTAAAGTCAGGATGTTGGCAGGGCTGGTTCCTTCTGAAGGATCCAAAAGAGCATCTGTTTCTTTGCCATTCTTTCCCAGTTTCTGGAGGCCTCCTGCATTCCTTGGCTCATGGCCCCTTCCTGCCATCACTCCAACCTCCGTTCAGTCATCACATCTCCTACTTCCTTTGTAGTCAGATCTCCCTCTGCCTCCTTGTGAATAATACATTTGGAGCCCAACCTATAATTCAGATTTCAAGATCCCACCTTAAAATCCTTAACCTCCCATCAAAATACCCTTAACTTAATCACATTAGCAAAGTCTCTTTTCTTTTCAAAACAAAGAGTACATACGTGGTCACTATGTACCTTTGTTCAGGAGCAATGCAGTAAATGCTGTATAGTGTATATATATATATATATATATATATATATATATATATATATATATATATATATATATCCAGAAGTGTAAAATAAATAGGTCTTGCACTTAACATATACAGTTGGGCTGAAAACAGATCCAGCTCTGCATACAACTGTGAAACAAGTAATGATATGTTGTACTCACTATGAGAATGTGTATTGTTTTTATTTCTCAGTGTGCTCTACTCAAAATAGCTTTACTTTCTAACAACATTACTATAGGCATTGTTAAAGGAGGCAAGAGGGGCCACATAAACAACAATGTATCTTTAAAAGTTTTCCAATTCAAATACATGAACTTCAAAAATTCCATTTGTTAGTAGCCGAGTCACATTTCTTCAGACAATTTAAAATATGATTGCTTCATACTGTAATACATAAGCACAGACTGAGTTTATTGTTCCTTTATCCCTTTTGGCTGTTGGTACAGGGCACTGCACACAGTAGTCACTGAATTATTTATTGAACTGATAACACTGAGGCTGTTTTCTCAGTGTAATCACAGATTGTGGAAGAACTAAGGACTCTCAATCATATCTGATTGTAATTGTTTGCTTCGTCTGTCATAGCAAAATACCACAGTGCAAGTGGCTTAAACAGAAATTTATTGTCTCGCAGTTCTAGAGGCTAAAATTCTATAAGCAAGGTGTCAGCAGGATTGGTTCTCCCTGAGGGCTCGGAAGAAAAGATCTGTCCCAACTCTCTCTTTGGCTCCTAGATGGTCATCTTCTCCATATTTCTTTTCTCATCATCTTCCCTCTATTCATGGCTGTCTCCAGTTTCCCCCTTTTTATGAAGACACCATTCCTATGCAATAGGGTCTGTCCTAATTACCTCATTTTATTTTCATTACCTTTCTAAAGATTCAATCTTCCAATATAGTAACATTCTGAGGCACTGGGGATTAGGATCTCAAAATATAAATTCTGTGAGTACACAGTTAAATCCATAAGAGCCTCACCTCTGACCTGTCCAAAAAATGTATGCCCTTCTCACATGCAAAATACGTTCGTTTCACACTAACATTCCCCAAAGACTTAACCCATTTTAGCATCAACTTTCTTAAGTTCAAAATCTTTCCAAATATCATCTTATGCAGCTATGCATGAGACTTGGCGTATGATTGATTCTGGGGCAAAAATTTCCTCTATCTGTAAGCCCATAAAACTAGACAAGTTATGTGCTCCCAGAATATGATGATAGAACAGGCATGAGGCAGACCTCCCATTCCAAAAGAATACTGTAAAGATAAAAGGGGTTACAGACCCTTCTGCTAGTATACAACCTGATATGAAAAATTCCCTTAGATTTTAAGGCTTGAAAATATCCATTTTTTTTTATTGATGCTTTCTTCTGTAGACCTACTGGGATAGCAACCCCACCTATAGCAGTGGCTCCATCCTCTGAAACCACAAAGATGGCTCTGCTATTTGGAATCAAGGTAGAGATGGGCCTGAGTCCCCAGCATTGTGCCCGCTGGATCCATCATAGCCCTGGAAATCCTGCTGTCCTCTGCACCTGTCCTATTTGATTAGCCATTCTTCCTTCATTACATCCCATCTCTGACTCCTTTGAGCCCAGGCTGACAATGTTTCTGCTGGTATAGATTCCCCAAACTCCTTGTTGGCCTCACATGTAATTCATGGGTGTCCACATCTACAGAAAAGAGGTCCTTCACAGACATTTCATGGATTAACACATCTATATTCCTGGCTTCTCTGGAGATGATTGATTGGACCACTGAGACACACACTTAATTTTTCAGCAAAAGTTGTCCAGCCAAACATTGAGCCTTATTTCCAGAACACACCATCTGGATAGGCTGAGAATCTTTGAAATCACCCAGTGCTGATTCCTCTTTGCCTAACACCCCTTCCTCAGTTTATCTCTCTCTGATGTTTTACTATATCCGCATGAAGAAATCAGGCTGCACCTTCAACACTTTACCTAGAAACATCTCCAGCTAAATATCCAGATGGATCACGTACAAACTCTACTTTTCACAAAGCACTGAAACACATCGGTCTGAGTAATTCTGCCGGTATAATTTCTTATGGAAGCTTTCAGATTTGTTTTTAACTTACTTATCAATCTTCTCTTTTCTCGGGAGGCTCTGTGAGGTAAATGAACTATTCTACTATGAGAATCTAAGGAAAGGAGTTGCAAAGGAGAACCTTTTCAGACCGCTGCACGGGATGGGGAGAAGAAGTCCATTGTCAACTTCCCTTAGGCCTTAGGGGACAGAGGATGTCCCATTCCTAGTCTTTGCCAGCTACAGTTAGTATTAAGGCACAAGAGGGCGAACAAGAATGGTGTTCAGCTCAACCCAGTTCTCTTCATGTTGGAGCAGCCCAGAGACATATAAACCACTTTTCCAGAATAACCCATATCTTGACCATGGAGTGCACAATCATAGCAAGTCTTGTTTTGTCTCCCCATCCCCCATAATACACCATCAATGTGTATTTCTATGTAAAGTTACATGGCATGACGCAGTTTTCTTTGAATTCTTCAATCTACCTGTGGAGCAGTTTTCTTAGGGAGAAACCCATAGCCAAAATGAGTTTCTCAGTGGGCCCTTTTAAATTCTCCTAAACAGAGCATTAACATATCTTGATTTTCTGAAATTGCTGCTTTATACACAGTGGAGTTTCTTGAGTAAAACACCTGGAACTGTTGAGCACACCTGGTCTTTATTCCTATCCTCAAACTCTTAGGTGGTATTTTTTATCTGCATTAATCAGACATGGACAGGCCAAACATTTGGCTTTCTCTAGTTGCGTTAGAGCAGCTTATCACAAAGAATACTTTGTTGAATAGACAGAAATTTGTTTTCTAGCATATCAGAAAAATAGGAGTGCCTGCATAAATACGGAACTAGATGGAAACACTGAGGATGTGGGTGGCAAATGTCTCAAAACTAAGTGTGCCTAACATCTTCTCTAAGACCTCCAATAAATCCTACAGATTAAGGGAAGAAAGAAATCTATTTGGAAAGTGATAGAACATGAAAAATGATAATAGTTATACAAGCTGCAATAATTTTGAAACAGACACACTCTATATTACATTTACACTACAAATGTTAAAGTCATAAGTTGTCAACATAGAAGAATAAAAACAAAAATGTATGTGTTTTTTTTATAAGTAAGATATCACTGAATGATCCCTTTTCCAAAATAGTTTTGTTTCTTTATAATTTTACACTGCATCTATAGGTATCAGATACTGAAAATTTAAGTTCAGAAGGAATTAATTTGACCTGGAATTCTGTGTAGTTTCTCTTTCAATCTTCCTGATAATTTCTATAAATAAATTAAGTACTAGTTATCAGCATATAAAACTATCTTCTATGAATAGACCCTTGTGTTAAGAAACTGTTGTTATAGTTTTTGCTTTATGAAATAGTATACTAAACTGAAAATATTTTCACCTGTTTGTAATCATTTAACACATATTTCCTCACAAGATAGTATATGACAAGTATATTTTAAGGAATGATGAGGCTGAAAATATATAAAATTCTGGCTTCAGTATCCATTTCATATGTGTAATGGAAAACTTATACATGGGACAACATCTGGCTCAAATACATAGGCTGGAATGGACCCCCGTGTCCCATGCCCCAACTCTGCAATTGCTTGAACAAGAAAATAGCATCTAATCCATTGTCAGTATAAGAGGTCAGCTACAAATACTTTCTAGGGAGCTAATACAGAGTCTTATAAGTTAAAAACAATTCCACCAAGTTCTTGTACTTGCTTGCCCTTCTGCCATTAATGCTCTGCCCTAATATTATTCCCTCTGATCATTCAGCTCAAATACCACTCCTTAAGAGAGGTCTTGTCTGTGTATTTCTAGAGGCCTTTGATATTGTTGCAGTATTGTTTCAATAGCCGACAATAATGAAAGAGACCTCAATCCAATTATAGTATAGCCATATGATAGTATACTCTGCAATTACTAAAACAACATTTAGAAAATAGTTAACAATCTTTACAAAGGCTTATGATATACAATTCATGTGAAAAGCAAATTACAATAAATATATACAGTACCCAGTGCACAAATTCATGCACCTTGAAAGAAAATGTGGGGCATGAGACTGAAGTGGATACAGGGGAGGGTCTCAGCCCATCCTCCATGCCCCTACCTAGCCCCTTCCACTGCAGCCCCCGGCCCCCTGGCTGCTGGAAGCTCTGCTCCCATTGCCACTTGTACCTTCTGACTGCGTGGAATGGTTGGGGCTAGTGCCAACAAGAGTTGTGAGTGGGACCAGCTCCATCAGCAGGTATGAGCAGTGGCTGCTGGCCCAATCACCCTTCAGGAGCAGGGGGAGGTGGAGAAGCCCTGAGGGGCAATCAGGGCAGCAGCCACCGCTTGTACCCACTTATAGTGCTGAGTGATCGAGTGATCGGAGCTGGTGCCAGCTGTTGTCAGCAGGTGTGAGCGCTCAGCAGGATCGAGGTGTACAGGAACAAAAAATTTTCAGTAAATACTAGAGACTCACCCAATGACAGCAACCAGCACCCCACCTTTGTCTGGCACCACCACTCACCTGCTCCACCATTCCGCCATGTTCTGTACAATGCCACCTGCTGTCAATGCTGGCCATGTTTCTCATGCACCCCCTGGGGGTCAGCGCACATCATAGTGACTGGTTGTTTGGTTGGTTGTTCCACAGTTCAATCTATTTGTATATTAGGCTTTTATTACATAGGCCTAGAGGCCCAGTGCATGAAAATCCATGCACTGGAGGGGGGTCCCTCAGCCTGGCCTGCCCCTTCTCACAGTTGTGGAGTCCTGAGAGGCAGGAGGCAACCTGGAGATCAGGGGAAGGTGACACCCCATCATACCTCTGCTGCTACCACTGCTGGCAGCCCAAGCCTTGGCTGGCTTTGGTTACCTGAGCCTCAGGTGTCCCTGGGTGGCTGGAGGACTCAGGGGACTGGGGGACTCCGGAGGCAGGTGCACTGGCAAGGCTGAAGGGACTGGGAGCCACCATACTGTGGCTGTGGGTGCTGTCATCTTTGAAGGTGGGGCAGTCAATTAGCATATTCCTTCCTTATTGGCTGTGGTCACCACCATTTTTGCAATGGCATAAGGGTCAATTAATATATTCCCTCTTTATTAGATAGGATGATCTCAATTTGTAAAATGTGATGTTTATCTCTCTGGCTATCTCTGTAACTCTCTAAATATATTTATGAGCAAGGAAGAAATATTAAAAGGACACAGCAATACAGCAAGATTTGTCATAGTTCTCTTCATTTAAAAAAATATTTCTATGTACCTTCATACTCCTCGACTGCAAAGAAAAGGACCTGGGAGCAATGCCAGTAATAGGGCTTTCTGGCTGTTAAAGTATCATGTTTCTCAATCTTGAAAATACCTTTTTTTTTTTTTTTTTTAATCTTTGCTTTTCAGTTAGATGTTCTGTTGTCACAGAGATGCCCTTTAGTTGCCATGGTAACAAATGAATAATAACTGCACTTGTGTAGCACTTGACCACTCACACATTCCTTTCTCATGCAGACCTCATTTATGATCAACAAAAACTGAGAAAAGGTTTCAAAGGAGGCACACATGGTGTCCTCCCCAGTTTACAGAGGAGACATTAGAGACTCAAAGCAGTTAACTACGTTGTATGGTCACACCGCTAATCACTTGGAGACCTGGTAGCAACTGTAAGCTCTCCTGGATTCTTAATGCATTTCAAAGTAGGTTTTGTTTATCTGTCTATGTATCTATCTTTCTATATATTTATATACATCAAATAAAAGCCTTTATAAAACCCAAGATATAATAAAGAGTAGTTGGTCAGGTTTCATCAAAGGTAAGGGACTCAAGGTCCAATGGGCTCATCCATTTGTTTTTGCTATTTGTAGGGTTCCTAAATCCTGGAGTATTTTGCTACCTGTTGTCCCATCTGCGAGGGCTCACACTCATTACCCCTCCAGTGGAGGCACAGAGAGAGGGACTTCCACAGTTTCACATTCAAACATTGTTCTAAACGGGAATCAAGACGAACTTGTGTGTGTGTGTGTGTGTGTGTGTGTGTGTGTTTCATGTATACTTGTGTGTTTCCCGTTATGCTCTTAAATACCTGAGGAATACAAATGCTCACTAAGAGCTATAGCAATTGTCTTACATATAACAAGATCTGAAGAAATTTTAGAATTGTGGGGCAGATAAAGCCATCTAGAACAGGGATGTCAAATATAGCAGTCACTAGCTATATGTAGCTATTTAAATCTAAACTGATGCAAAATAAAATTTAAAATGGACTTTGTCAGTCACTCTAGCCACAAGTACTCAGTAGCAACTTATAACAATTGGACAGCACCTTGTATCATTTATGTAAATATTATTATTTCATTGCAGACAATTATGTTGAACATTACTAAGTTCTACATACCAGAGCTGATCGAAACTTATCAGGTACAATCCTGGTTTCTTAATGACTTCCTGAAGCCTCAGAAGATCATCTGAAAAGAAAGGTTGATGATATCTATTAAAGAGTATTACTTTAGGAATTAACTTCAGAGAATGTAACCAAGGTAAGTTGATGAAAGTACAAACAGGAAATGGCTATCTCTTTTCCATCTTACTGCTCACTCATACTGTGTCAATTTCCCCTTTCCTGTTCCTGCATGATAACTTGGGCTGATATCTTGACACATATCATTGTGGCTACAAAAAATAACAAATAACCAGTTTTCATACTTATGATTCACTTTAAGGATTTAATATTTTGGCCTAGATTTTTCCCTTATATCAGTGCTTTGATTTCACATACAATTAAATATACACCAGTTGCTAAACTTAGGCATACTAGTAAAATCCACTTGAGGGAGGAGTGTGGTTGAGTCCATCACTATTTTTCTACCAACTACCTCCAGAAGGCAGGGTCAGTGGAAGATATTGTCTTAGAAAAAAAGGAACAAATTTCATACCCAGGTGATATTGCCATATATTTCTTGGCCATTATGCTTCCATTGCAGAAGGCTTTTAAACCTAGGCTCTGTTACGAGTTTCCAAGTCACTGCAGAATTGTGCATCTCTTGTGAAGCTCCTCTCCTCCCCTCAGAGTCTCTCTGGGCCATAGAAACTGCTTTTCTTCAAATTGTTTAGTTGACCAGCAAGGCAGCAATCTCTATAATCACATATGTCCCTAAATGCCAGGGGTCATATGTCAAGTTCTTCTAAGAACTTTCTTCCTACATTTCCTCTTGCCTCATTGGCAGAATGAGGGTCTTAATTTTCACAAGTCCATATTCAAATAGTACCTACTTACCAAATTGTCAGGAGCACAGTAAGTTAAAATGTTATTTATATTCTTCATGACCAGATATGAAAGGAAAGTACCATATCCTTACGTCCTACATCAAAAATTCCCACCCAGCAGCGTGGCTCAATGGTTGAGCATTGACCTATGAACCAGGAGGTCACAGTTTGATTCCAGGCATATGCCAGCGTGGGGCATGCAGGAGGCAGCTGATCAATGATTCTCTCTTATCATTGATGTTTCTATCTCTCTCTAAAATATTTATATATATTTTAAAGTCCTCAACTTCCATAACTCTACGTTTATAACTTCAAAGATGTACATTTCTCTTTTAACAGGGACTGATAATGTCTAGACCAATATAACTACAGCATAGGTGTATCAAAAATATCTCTATCACCTTTATTTTGAAGTAGGAGGCCTTAGCCAAAATTCAGATACCACCAAAATTATTCCATTCAAAATCCAGTAAGAGGCTTTCTAAACACTACAATTGAGACATAGTTTACACTGTGAACATGGTAGCTATTATTGTCTCTAAAATGGTCAGGAAATATTTTGTTAGTAGCATCATTGGTAAAGAAATATTTGGTCTAAGATGAACATAGGGAATTGCTTTGATGTGAAATCTACACAGATGTAATTTCCAAATTTTGTGTTTGCATGTTCAAAATAGGGAGCAACTGTTCTACTTCTAAAGCCTTTCCTGATTGCTTCAGACTGAATCAACTTTTAACCAAGATGAGAGTCTGGACTGTAGCACTAGACATCATTGACTTTCCAATGGTGTGTCTGAAAACTTGCTGCGAAATGGTGTCATTTTCAGAGTCCCTGGTGCACTGTCTCTGTGACCTCACACAATCTTCCCTTCCTTCAGCCTCAGTGAAAATAACTGATGTAGGCAAAATCTTCTCTCTGACAAACTCATTTAAATGATCAAGCGCAACACCAAGGTAATTTTCTCAATATAAGGGCTTATTGACAAAGAAGAGAAAAAGGTCACAAAAAATAACTTGTTTTATTTATAAGAAGGCCGATATTTCAGTCAGCATCCAGCTAAATGCAACCAGTTTTGCCCAGCTGTGATAGACTGTCATTTAATAATTCCACATCAATTATGGCTATTTTCACTGTCATGTAAATGGAAAGCATCCATTAATATTCATAGAATTATTAATAACAGAATTCTCTAGGTGATAAATACTGCCAGATATTACACTGTTGCAAAGACCAGTTGTTTTTGTTGGTGTTGCTAACCTATATTCTTACTACAGGTTAGAATCTTGATTTTGAATTGCTGCATTTGTAATATGTTCTTACTTTTCTAAAATCTTTGATCCAAGTTACTGTTATTTCCAGACTTCTTAAATTATGCAATAGCATTCACAGAAAATATAGACTGCATTCAGCCACAATACAGAATGACTTATTTGGGTGGCAGAAGTAGCATCCCTAGAGAACACCATTATTAATAATTGTAATTAATTTCAGTGTGGCAATATCCACACAGATATGCAACACTGAGCTCACTAATTTCTTTCCAGATAATTCTTTCTGACAAATAATTTATTTTGTTTCCTAAGATATGTTAATGAGCTAAATAAAGTGCCCTAGATAGATTTCCCAACTGGTATAGAAAATTAAAAATGGCTGCCCCCGACTAATCCCTGAGTTCATATTTGTAGACTTTTAATCACTAATCAGTGCTCTTATAATACTTAGTTCTTATTATTCTTTCCAATAGTTTTTCTTGTGTTTTTAATGCTTTAAAGAACTGATCCGAAAAACTATTTAAAACACTGACTTCTAATTTGATGCAGTTAATATTTATTGGCTTCCAGTTTTATTTTTATTTTTGCATTTGGATATAGCATAATGAACCATGTGTTGGTTATGACAAGCACAGATAAATAAGGGTCAAATGTCCCATTTAAGAGGAGGGGGCATTTTGTGTTGCATATGTTGTAAAGAATGGATTCCATAAAAGGAGTAAAAAAGTCTGTGATTAAGTTTAACCTTTTTTCTATATGAATAGAGATATAATCTTGTGTAAATTAATGGGACCTCAAAAAGCTTGGCATATCTTCTTTAAAATGGAAATAATTATTCCAGTCCTAACTATTTGTAAAGCTTCCATGAGGATAGAGTGTTTTTGTAGATGTAAAATATTATGCAAATATTTTAAGTATTATTATTGTTTTAATTAAATTCCAGAAAGGCATCATACTTTAAAAAAATAAATGCCTATCCCACGAAAAATGAAGTTGGAGGCTGGTCTTATCATTGTACAGTGCTGGAAAAAAACATGCATTGATTAATGTTTGATAATGTATGAGATCTGCCAATTTTCCAGATTTAGTAACATTAGCATTGGTTGACTGATCTGTATTGCTAGCTAAGTAATTCCCTTATTTGGATTTACTTAATAGTAGATATGTTTTGAAATAAGTTATGCTTATTATCTGGATTTATTAGCATTATTTTACTTATTCTTCTGTTTCCATTTGATTTGGAAATAGCTCTTTCCCTTGAATTACTTTTGCTAACTCCTCAGTTTCTTGAGGGCTGTAAAATCAAAATCTTCCCAAAATTATCCACTTTGTTAGAGGGTCTATTTCAACATTCATGGTATGGGATAAGATCATTTACATATCATATTCAGTCTGAAAATGGATTAGCTTGAAATTTATACATTTTTCCTTACCTTGATGACTTTCCATCTCAGAAGTTTCAACTTCCTAGAATGCTCTAGGCAGTGATTGTCAAACTCATTGATCAACAAAGCCAAATATCAACAGTACAAGGATTGAAATTTCTTTTGAGGGCCAAATTTTTTAAACTTAAACTTCTTCTAATGCCACTTCTTCAAAATAGACTTGCCCAGGCCGTGGTATTTAGTGGAAGAGCCACACTCAAGAGGCCAAAGAGCCTCATGTGGCTCTCAAGTGGCAGTTTAACAACCATGGCTCTAGTCTCATGTTCTTATTTCATTTGTGAATATAAATATTATTTCTTAAAAGCAGACTAAACATTTTTAATATTTTATGTAAAAGTATATTCAATCTTTCAGAGAACTATAATTGATAGTCATTGTATGCTTGAATTTTTATATGATTTATTTATATTGGACAGAGAAATTGACCTTAGAGAGACATATCTGGTAACAGCATGAAAGGATAATTCTTAATAAATTCTCAACCTTACTGGTCAAAATAATTTCCTGCTTGGATATTGACCTTTATACTGTTATCCATTATTTTCCAATATTATTTGAGTGATTATAGTCACTTAGACATGGATCTCATAGTTTGTTATGAGATAATTTATAAATAAGTAAATAAGATATCACACATATTGATATCTTATTTACTTATCTATAAGTAAATAAGGTATCAGATCTAGTCAAACAGTGGAACTGCAATTAATGTGGAAAAAAATCCCAAACAATATCAGAAAGAAACCAAGTGAAATAAAGTCATTTCTATTACACAAATGCATATAACTCCAATAATTGTCCATCTGTCAAAAAATGGTAAACTATAAATATATGTAGTCTAAGATTATGTTATGTTTCATATAGTATCTATAATATATTCTTAAACCATAAAAGAGCCATAATTAAATGTTAATTTGAATTGGTAGTAAAATTCCAGGAAAGCTACCATCTTATGTTTTTTTACCTTTTTTATTACAAGAATCTGCTTATAATCTTCTCTACTTAAATTGAATATAGGTGATCTAATCAAACAAAATCCAATTACTGGGTTATAAGATCACTTAAGTGAAACTATTTTTTTTTACATGTATTGGCAAGGATTTTAAAATAAGCCCGTGCCCATCAGTAGATGAGTGGATAAAAAAAAGCTGTGGTTCATTTACACCACAGGATACTATGCAGTAGTAAAAAAGAAGTATCTCTTATTCTTTGAGACAGCATGGATGGACATGGAGAATATTATGCTAAGCAAAGTAAGCCAGTCAGAGAAAGGCAAGTATCATATGATCTCACTCATATGTGGAATCTAATGAACAAAATAAACTGATGAACAAAACAGATCCAGAGACATAGAAGCATGGAACAGTCTTAGAATCTCTCATAGGGAATGATAGGGAGGGTAGGTGGTGGGAATAGATCAACCAAAGAACTTGTATGCATAACCCATGGACACAGACAATAGTGGTACAGGCCTGGGACATGGGGCAGGGTGGGCTAGAAGAGGTCAATGGAGGGGGAAAAGGGGACATATGTAATATTTTCAACAATAAAGATTTTTTTTAAAAACAAGGATGTTTAAAATAAATAAATAAGTTATAGAAAAGTATCCATAGAAATAAAAATACCTTATTAAAGGAAAACAAGTACAAATAAAGCAATAGGTAGATAAGAAAAACAGCTAGTTACCTTAAAATATTAAATACAGTCATTGCTTATAATTTTGCATTCGATATTAATAATAAAACACAGGTATTCAGTCAATTGCAAAATATCATCCTATCTAATAAAATAGTAATATGCAAATTAACCATCACTCCACAACAAAATGGCCATGCCCATAGCAAGAAGACGGTGGCGCCCAGTCCTCTCAGCCCTGCTGGAGTCCCCTAGTCTCAGGGAGGGCTGCTGCTGAGAGCCTGCAGAGTAAGCGGCCTGGCAGAATGCTGCTCAGAGGCCTCTTGACCCTTTATACCAGTGTTTTTCAACCTTTTTTGGGCAAAGGCACACTTGTTTCATGAAAAAAATCACGAGGCACACCACCATTAGAAAATGTTAAAAAAATTAACTCTGTGCCTATATTGACTATATATAAAGTAATTCTCTTGAATAGGAATCAAATAAACACAAAGAAAGTATTTTATAATTACTTTATTATGAAATATTAAGTAAACAAAATAGTGAAAAATTATAAAATTCTTGTCTTGTCTGCACCTATGGCACACCAGGCAACATCTCGCGGCACACTAGTGTGCCGCGGAACAGCGGTTGAAAAACGCTGCTTTATACAATACTAAGACAAATTCACTCCCCAGGAGGAGATCTCCTCCCAGCAGTCTGAGCTGGGGTCTCAGCATGGCTGGGGCGTGTACCCCAATGGGGGGATCCCCTCCCAGCAGCAGCAGCATGGAATCTCAACTACTGAGATATACCAGCCAGGCAGATATGAAGGAATCCCCCCTAGCTGTGGCAGCCTGAGGTAGGACAAGGATATCTAGAGATTAGGAGTGAATCAAGAGGCAATTCTATTTAAGAACTGAGCCTTGGGACACACCACTTAGGTTAAGAATATGAGCATGAGGCAGCAGAGGAGACAGCTAAAGAGTAGGAACAACAGCAAGGGAAGGCAAGTAAAGAAGGTACTTTCAGGAAGAAGTGATTAATTAGGATAAATGCTCCCAAAAGGTAAAGTGAGACAAGGACTAAGAATTGATCACTAATTGTGGCAATAGGGGTGGCTTGTGAGGAATCATGAAGTTCACAGGCATCAGAAATCTAGAAACATTAAACACTTGACTTCTAAAACACAAGTTTATCTTTTATCTCAGGGAAATTTTTATGATAAATTAAAAATATCGATGGTCCTAAAATATCTATGGTCCTGAAATATTAGAAAATTAAAAGCAATCTTTGGGATTCAGTATGCCATTAGATAGATAGATGATAGATAGATAGATAGATAGATAGATAGATAGATAGATAGATAGTTAAGATATAGATAGATATAGATGATATAGATATAGATATAGATTAGATATAGATATAGATATAGATATAGATATAGATATAGATTTCAGAAAGAGAGAGGGGGAAAGAGACAGAAACATCAATGATGATAAAGAATCATTGACTAGCTGCCTCCTGCAGCGATTGAGCCTGCAAACTGGGCATGTGCCCTGACTGGGAATTGAACCTCTTAGTTCGTAGGTTGATGTGCAACCACTGAGCAACACTGGCCAGTATCAGCCTGCCATTATCAAGAGAAGGATGTTGTGGTCATAGGCGGTATGAGGTTGTAAAGACACAGGGGTATCATTTGCTTGTCTGGTGATAGAAGGTCCTTGGAGGCAGAGAGTGGCAGCAGATGGGGTTAGAGCTGTCACTGGTATGATCATGAAGAGCTTGGTAAGTCATGAAAAGGATTTGGATGTCATTCTGAATGGGATATCAAGCCAAGGTGGACTTTGAGCAAAAGAAGAACATAACATGAATTCTATGTACAAAAATCAATGGTATTCCACATAGAGAATAGGCCTTGGGGAGCTAAGTTTTTTGTTGTTTTTTTTTTTTAATATATTTTATTGATTTTGTACAGAGAGGAAAGGAGAGAGACAGAGAGTTAGAAACATCGATGAGAGAGAGTTATCGATCAGCTGCCTCTTGCACACCCCCTACCGGGGATGTGCCCGCAACCAAGGTACATGCCCTTGACCGGAATCGAATCCGGGACCCTTCTGTCCCCAAGCTTATGCTCTATCCATTGAGCCAAACCGGTTTCGGCGGGGAGCTAAGTTTTGAGAGAAAAGGCACTACACTAGTTTCAGAGAGACAATGCCATCATGAACAGATGTGGTAGCCATAATAAGTGATTAGAATCTCATATTGTGAAGGTAAAATCAAAAGCAAAACAATTCAGGGAAAAATTACTTTCTCCTAATAGGGCATCATTTTACAACTCATTAAAAAGATGTGGCGACTGCCTCATACTTTTGTACAAATTATGTTTCTTTCTGGCTTCCATTGTGGTTTCTCCATTGGGAAGTTCTAATACAGTCATCTCCCTGAGTGCTTAGAGCAATAACTGAATGTCTGTTGCAAAAATTCAGTTAAGCCAGTGTCTTAATAATTCAAAACTGCAAAATGCAGAGCTTTGTCTTGAAAGCTTTTATTTGTTTTTTGCTTTTTTTATTTGTTTGTTTGTTTTGCTACATGTATCTTTCTGCCTTTACCTTCCTTCAAATTAGGCTCTTATTGTGCTTAGGAATTTAGTGTGAACCTAAAAATCAGTTTTCTGTCAGGGTTTCAGCTGTGAGATCCAAAGAAAAGATTTGTACACAGGTTGCACCTGCCCTGACATTTAATTCTAGAGACCCTGGGATTAGTAGGGTCTTCCCTGGGACCAGTGGTATTTATTGTTTGCACTTAATGAAGTGGTCTTTCTTTTCGCTGAGATCCTTGGCTCATTCATAGACTTCATCCCCGATTTTCAGAGATTTCTACAAGCCAAACTGCTCTTCCTCTTCAGTGACTCCTGCTGCTCACATCCCATCCATCTTCAGGGATTTGCTTTCCAGGAGTGGCCCCTGTTACTTGATTCAATAAAGACAGGCTATTTTCTTCAGGCTGCATTCAAGCTCACCTTTTTTCTCACTGCAGCTGTAAGGACTTCCAGGTCCTTAGAGACTTTTAAGAGCAAATTGAAAATGTTCTTATTTGTCTAGGCTTCGCTGCTGGCTAATATGCTAAGAGTGCATTTGATATTGAAGTTTCATCATCACCCTTTGAAATGCTTTGCATAAAAGACCCTTTATGAGCACCTCTGCTATTCCCCTCCTGCCTATAGAAGATCTGTGCTTGCGAGAAGGACTATTTATTTCACCTCTTCCTGCCATCTCCCCTCCCCATGACTAGTTTTCCATTGTTGGTAACAGGCACTTGATTTAAGGGGACTTGCCAGCAGCAGTCCCCATTAACTCTTTCACCACTGCCTTTAGGGAGAGCTGCACTGGATGTATTTCCCACTGGGTTATAAAAATGCCATATGAGTGTGCAGTATTTTAGCACATAACTCTAACTTTCAACTATGTTAAAACAAATGTAATTAAAAGCCAGTGTCACATTCAAAGAGTTCTTGGTGCCTGTCTGGTGTGGCTCAGTGGTTGTGTGTTGACCCAGGAACCAAGAGGTCCCGGTTCGATTCCTGGTCAGGGCACATGCGCAAGTTGAGGGCTCGATTCCCAGTAGGGGATGTGCAGGAGGCAGCCAAATGATGTTTCTCTCTCTCTCTTTATCCCTTCCTCTCTCAATAAAATTAATAATAATAATAAAAAAGATGTATTGGCTTTCTGAATACAAGCAAAAGATATTCTCAAACATGATGAAAATGGCTCATCCTATCACTGTAAAATTCATATAGGTAGTGTCACATGGTAGGGGAATAAAATACATGTAAGAAAGAATGTTTATTAGGCATCTCTATGGTTTTAGGCTTTTTATATATAACACATAATTTCATCTTCGAAATAAATGCTAAAAGCATTACTGCCTTTACATTGCAGGTCAGGACTCCTCAGCATAGCTTAGCTGGATCCTCTAGTAAGGTGGCCTGGCCTACAGACTCCCTTGCCACATGACAAGGAAAACATCTGCTTCTATACTCACTCCTGTTGTTAACAAAATTCAGTTCCTTGCAGCTGAAATTCTCAGGTTATTGCTGACTATTGACCAGAGGCCCCTTTCATCTCCTAGAAGCCACCTGCAGCTTCTTGCCACATGGGCGTCCCCAGCAGGGAGTTCATTGTCTTCAAAGCCAGCGGGCAGGAGAGGGAGACTCCAGTAACACAGGTGTTATAACCTAATGCAGTATAATCTCGTATCTGTAATTACATGTATTCCATTCTCTTCGCCATTTCTCATGGGTTCCACTCGACATTGTTCAACAAGAGCATGAACTTCATGAGGCAGAGACCACAGCGACCACCGGAAGGGCCTGTCAGCTACTTAAGAAAAAAGGAATATTGATAATTCCCTAAATTGTTGTGACATTGTCAAACTCATAGTAAGTGCTCAATAAATAGGACCTATCTTTCTATTAGAGCAAAGATATTTTTGCAAAAGGTATAAGGAAAATATAGAAGTGCTAGGAGAAATAAAGATTCACTTCCCTATTATAAAGAACAAAATATGATTATGTCTTTCCTTCACCATTGCCTCCTCAACAAGCGACTGACTTATTTCTTCATAAACAACTTCATTGAAATAGCATCTTCTGTTCACTGTCACATTTCACTGGACAAGTTGCCAATTGATTTCTTCCCACCTCAACCATGGGCAATAATAATAAAATCTCAAATGCCCGGATGCAATAGTCTCCACTTTGTTCTATCATATTGAATAACTGCATATCTTTGAACAACATTTATCAGTCACTCTCTGTCCTGCTGGCATATTTTATTTTATTTATTTATTTTCTCAGTGTGCCTCTTAGGTTTTATTGCCTATTTTCTGTAATCCATATTAGAATTTATGTTACATATCAACAAGGATCTTTTCATTTTTTTTAATTTTTTTCAATCACAGGTGACATTCAATATTATATTTGTTTTGAGTGTGCATCATAGTGGTTAGACATTTGTATTACTTATGAAGTGGTTCCCCTGATAAGCCTAGTATCCACGTGGCACCACACCCAGCTATTACAACATTTCTTACTATATTGCAAATCCTATACCTTACATCCCTCTGACTATTTTGTAATTGCCAATCTGCACTCCTTGATCACTTTACCTTTTTTACCCAGCCCTTAAAACCCTCTCATCTGTAACCACCAGTTTTCTCTCTATCTACATCTATTACTATTTTTCTGTTTTGTTTGTTCATTTATTCTGTTCTTTATACTCTACATACAAGTGAGATCATATGGTATTTGTATTTCTCAGTCTGATTAGGTTCATCCATGTCATTGCAAATGGCAAGATTTATTTTTTATGGGCAACTACTATTCTTCTATATATAAAGACCACATCTTCTTTATCCAATGGTCTATTGATGGGCACAATTAGTTTGCTTCCATATTTTGACCATTGTATATAAAATGTCCTTTCTGCCGGGACCAGTTTGGCTCAGTGGATAGAGCATCGGCCTGGGAACTGAAAGGTCCCAGGTTCGATTCTGGTCAAGGGCATGTACCTTGGTTGCGGGTGCATCCCCAGTAGGGGGTGTGCAAGAGGCAGCTGATCGATGATTCTCTCTCATTGATGTTTCTAACTCTCTATCCCTCTTTCTTCCTCTCTGTGAAAAATCAATAAAATATATTTTAAAAAATTAATAAATAAATAAAATGTCCTTTCTTGTCTCTTGTATAGCCTTTGTCACATTTTGTTAGATATAAATATTGCTATCATAGCTTTTATTTCCTTTCTGTTTGCATGAAATAACTTTTTCCACCCTCTTATTTTCTGTGTTTGTCCTTTGATTTGAAGGGGATCTCTTATAGGCAGCATGTGTATGGGTTTTGTTTTCTTATCCATTAAGCAAACCTAAGTCTTTTGATTGGAATATTTATTCCATCTAAATTTTAAGTAACTATTGATAAGTTATGTAGTTATTGCCATTTACTATTCATATTTTTAATATTTTTCTTCTTAAAACAGTTTCTTCAACATTCCATGTAATACTGGTTTCAACAAGGATCTTGTCTGATTTCTATACTTCCATATTTGCAGAGTTAGAATTAAACATGACATACTGTATGCACATAACAATTTGTTTTGAATGAGTAAATAAATAAATGTGTGAAAGAAAAATATTGACCTCCCAAAACTATTAGTAAGTCTAATGAAGGTGGTAAGGAGGATAACACTTGCTATCATGATTCATCATTGCCTTCATTCATCCACATGAGAATATGAACTCTTTCTTGATACAATATGAAATTTGTGAACACTCTATAATATATATCTATATCTATATCTATATCATCTATATCTATATCTATATCTATATCTATATCTATATCTATATCTATATCTATATTTATATCTATATCTATGTATAAAGTATAATATGCTAATTAGACCTGACAGCCAAATGACCTTCTGGATGAAGCTGGGGCTGTGGGGTCAAGCCCCTTGCATGCATTTTCATGCATCAGGCCTCTATACAATATTAGTGGTTTCAGAAAATAAGGGAGAGGGAGAGGTAGAAACATCAATGATGAGAGAGAATCATTGATTGGCTACCTCTTGCACACCCACTACTGGGGATCAAGCTCAAAATTACTGTATGTGCTCTGACCAGGAATTGAACCATGGCCTCTTAGTTCAGAGGTGGACACTCAACCACTGAGCAACACCAGCTGAGCTATGTTATAATTTTTTAAAGTATATTTTAATTGATTTCAGAGAGGAGGTAACAGGGAATGAGAGACAGAAAAATCAATGATGAGAGAGAATCATTGACCCACTGCTTCCTGCATGTCCCCTACTGGGGATTTAGCCTGCAACCTGGGCATGTGCACTTGACTAGAATAGAACCTGGGACCCTTTAGTCTACAGGCCAACACTCTATCCACTGAGCCAAACCAGCTAGGGCAATATTCTTATCTTTATTCAGCATAAGCTCCTTTCTCCATTAAATGATGTGGATGGAAGTTATTTATTTTCACTGAATCAGCAGCTAAGATTCTGTTTACTAAAGGAAGGTAAAGGAGAGAAAGAGGGCCTAGGGTAATGTTTCAGCTAGGGGGGAAAAATGTGCTAAATAAAAATGTACTATTTTAAGATATTCTTTCAAGAATGTCACATGACATTCACAATACGGTTGTGTGTGTGTGGTTTTTTTGTGTTTTTTTTTTTTCTTCTTTCTTTGTCATTCAACAATCAGTATGAACCATTGAACCATGCATAACACCTTTATCCAAAAACTTTCATTTTGTTTTTTAACCAACTGGAAACTAAATTACTGCAAATCTACATTGGTCTTGCCAAGTTTGTCCTTTGACTCAAGGTATTGTTTAGTTTACTTCAAAATACATTTTGATGATTAGACAGCAAAGGCTATACATCAATGGATGTGTCTTTGCTCCCTCACATATCCTAAACTTCCCTGCCACTTTTTGGAGGCCATGTGATCAATTCTAGCCAAAAAGGCAAAGAAATGTGCACAGAATCTACAAATGGTCCTCTAGGATTGAGGCATTTAAGAACTGGCATACCAGTCCCATGCCATCTCTTCCCATTCCAGAGCCAGCCCGGTCCTCATATTCCAGATGGCACAGCCACAATATCGTGCAGCCTCTATCAGCTTTAGTCTCTGAGTGATTCTGTCCAACAGATACCCCAACTCCCAGCCTAAGAAATGGCCCATTTTAGATATGCAACATAAGCAAATATTACTTTTTGTTGCTGCTAAAACATTAAGATGCATAGGCTTATTTGTTCTTATAGCACAACTTATCTTATCTTGACTAAAATAAACACAGAGAAATCTAAGTTTGGAAAATATTTCTTCTCTCTGTGTGTCTGGAAAAGCTCTGGATATTTCAATGCAACAGAGAGATCTGTCGCCAGTGAGCAAGCTTCAAAAGCATGACAAGAATTGTTGTTTTTACTGTTATGTTTAAGTTCCTGTTACAATTTTGAAGTGAAGGTCCTGAAAGTATAAATGTAAAGGAATCCTTGTTAATTGAATGTGGCATTGAAAATGAAAAGAGTGAATACTAGAATGAATACAATTTTGAACTACAAACATGTAATAACATAACCTACAAAGTACATGGTTATAGCAAACAATGGGACAAACAGTGCTTTGTAGTCTCTGTTGCCGAGTTCAGAGATTCTATGAACCTAAAAATACTTCATGTGCATTGCCTTCTGTTAGGTTGCTGCTATATGTTCAATGGAAAAAATATATCTGTTACCAAAAAAGGTAACTATGAGATGGATGTATCAATTAACTTGACTATGGTAATCATTTCACAATGTATCTGTATATTAAATTATTACATTAAATTATATACAGTGTATAATTTTTATTATTTTTTTGTCCATTGCACTTTAATAGTGCTAGGGAAGGGGGTAGAAATAACCAGTTTCCTGATTAAGATGGGATTTTAGAATCTGGGAACTATAAAATGCATCGAGGTCCTAAAGAAATGATCTTCTTAAACATTTCTCTTGAGATTCTGAAGACGGTCAAGTTCAAAGATGAGTAGCAAACACTTTAATATAGTAGTATTCACTGCACTTAATTGGAAACTGGAAAGAATCTCATGGAAAATGCATATACTTGGACACAGAAGATCTTATTTTACATTTTAGGTTTACTGCTAATTATCTGAGATGTTCTGGGAAAGTTATGTAAGAGCAACAAATGGAAAAGAATCCCCAGAGGTTTGAAGTCAGGTACTGACTGCTTTGTACCAAGCGGTATTCCAGGCACTGTGGATACAGCATCAAATAAGACAAACCAGGTCCCTCGGGGAGCTTGAATACAGATGACCGCTGTTTGCATAGGAATCTGAATCTTAATGTTCCAAACCTTCCACTTGACTACTCCATGCCCTCTTGTTGGGAGAACAGCCCTAAAAGCCCCATTCTGGGACTGAGGATGGACTCAAAGAACAATGGACCTATTATCTAAGGAAAATCATTTCCCTTTTATATGGTTGATCATTATTTGCTTTAGACAACCTCACCTTATTCATTTCTTCATTCATTTCTTTAATACATTCTTATTGAGGTCATGCTTTGAGCTCAGCCCTGTGGTAGAGACTGGTAGCTTATGCTTCTAGTTCTTGATATAATGTAGTCAAATGTCTATAAACATATAGTGTAACATACACAGATAACTATGTGAATAAAATTAATCACCAAACAAGAAATATTTAAGTATTCTGATGTTGAGGAGATGGGATGGTTAGTGGTAGCCAGGGAAAGTTTCACA
The DNA here is from genome assembly GCF_014108245.1 of Pipistrellus kuhlii. Taxonomy (NCBI): domain Eukaryota; kingdom Metazoa; phylum Chordata; class Mammalia; order Chiroptera; family Vespertilionidae; genus Pipistrellus; species Pipistrellus kuhlii. Next base: position 190,114,099 of record NW_023425404.1, on the reverse strand, counting down.
AACCTTACAATAAGGCTACTTTTTGAAGATGCAAAAGTTTCTCAGGTTGATGTCAATTTCAGATGAACTACTTTAGTAGAGGGAGAGGGAAAGGGAATGTTATGTAAATGATACAGAGACAGGCTGGTCCAATGGTAGTGGGTTATCAGAACTTAACTAAAGTTAGTGTCACTAACCCCCACTGCTAAAAAAGAAATACAGAGAAATATTTGGAGAATTACACATAGTTAGGGGGTTTTGGTGTGTGTGTGTGTGTGTGTGTGTGTGTGTGTGTGTGTGTGATTTAGGAAATAATAAATATTTTATTTTAAAAATGTATTTTACTGTTAAGAGTATTACAGATGACCGTCCCCCCTGTTTTCCATACTTTTCTCCATCCACCTGGCTCTGGGCCCCACGCTAGGCCTTCACCTCTCTATTGTCTGTGTCCATGAGTTATGCATATATGCATGTAAGTTCTTTGATTAATCTCCTTCCACCCTTCCTCCTCCCTTCCCTCTGAGATCTGTCACTCTGCTACATGCTTCCACTTGTATGGTCCTATTTTGTTAGTTCAATTTGTTAATTAGATTCCACATATAAGAGAGATCATGTGATATTTGTTTTATATATTTTATGGAATATAAAGCAAAATGGGAGAATTATTTATTGAAGCCCAAGCATTCATTTGCCAGCGTTTTAAAATGTCTTTAAAACAGCTAACCTAAAAAAAAAAATGTTATGAAGGGAGAAAGAAGTGTCTTTCCTTTCACATTATTTAAAATTCAGTTTGAGAGTTGGTTTTCTAGGTTATATTTAGACATTTTAGGTAATGGAGAGAGAGACCTTATCATCTCAGCACATCGGCATGTAACTTGGGTTTGTACTTTTTAAAGTAATTACAGGCAAGTGTGTGTATTTATAGTTGACTTTTCCTTTCTTACAATCATTTCATAAGGCAGGTTCGCAATACTGCTCTCATAATCTAAGAGCCTGTAATCTCTCCGGGGTCTAATTGTCTCCTGATAACCTTGCCCCTTGATGACATCTGTATTGCTATTGTAAAGCATGTTTATTTTGGGAAAGAGCATATATTTTGTAGTGTAATAGCATTAAACTGTCAGACCTGAGTGTTAACAGCAATTTGCCCAAAGAGCTTTCAGGAAAGATTAGCTCAGACATTATGCATGACTTATCAGACAATGTAAGAGGATAAAAAGTCAGTTTTATAACAACTGTGTTTTACATTCTCGAAAAGGAAACCTGTTTTCAGTACCCACAGGTAGGCAGTCTACTCTTGCACTGAAGGGTATAGCCAGTGAGGATGACACACACACAAACACAACTGGCATGGAAAAGGAACCGAGGCCTTGTCCAAAGTAATGCTGGCGCATTTAAGAGTATTGTTCTAAAATCTGAAAACCCTTGGTTCAAGTCCCAGCTCTGTACTTGTTACCTATATGAGTTTATGAAATGTATTATCTCAGTTTTTTTCAGTCTGTTTTCTCAGTTGTGGACTGAGTGAGGAGGTAATATTAATATGTACCCCAAATTATTATATAAGAAGTTAGAATAGATGTTAATTAAAATATTTATCAGAATGACAGAACATTTTTTATTATAATCATCATGATTAATCATTCGTTATTCAACAAACAGGTATTGCTTTGTACTACTTACTGCTATGAAGTAGTTATAATTGTGAACAAAAGGAATGTCTTTTCTGCCATCATAAGGCTTATAATCAATATCATTATATTTCATTATTAATCTAAAGCATCATATGTTTAAATTTTTAACAGAAATGGTCCTCCAAGACTAGCATTTGGGATTGAAATAGAAGAGACTCTCAGTGAGCCCCCAATCCAAGTATCCTACGAAGGTAGGTAACAGCCAGAGCAGTGCCAGCTATGCCTTCTCTAAAATTACAGTAGGAGAGGGAAGAGAAGTCAGTGTACTGAGCTCTGTACTATGAAGTATTACTAACTTTTAGCACTACTTTGCAGCTGATATTTATTAAATTTTACGCAAGTACCAATTTAGTGCCAGTCATTCTGGGAATAAAGAAGTCGGCATGGAACTCTATCCTAGTGGGAAAATATAGGAAATAAACAGAAACACCATAGATAAAACAAGGAAGTTTCATTAGTTTAAGAACTCATAGCATCATATCTCAGAGGGTTAATGTGATTCTAAAGTTTCATCAATGCCAAACCCAAGTCAGACAATTTTCATGAGAATTCTATTAAATTCACTTTATGTTTACAATACAAACACATGCCTTTGTTGCTATGTTTTGTCATTCTAGTTTAAGAATCTTAGGAAGAAGTTTTCACTTACATTGCTGGTTATGTTCTTCACTTGTGTATTTTCTTATAATTCCTTATTAAGTAGTACTTTGTGCCACATGTAGGCATTAATTAAGTTTAGTTTACTATCTCGGAGACCCTTGAGTTCTCTTGCTTCCTGTGGTATTGCTGAAAATAGCCGGCAGCATTTATTTTTTCAATTTCCTGTGAACTTTCCTATAACTTCTGATTCTCCATCAAGCCAGATTAATATGAAATCTTATCTATTCACTTAGCCTGTATTTCCAGGAACAGCTTTTGCTTATGGCATATAGCACAAGTTAATATTTATTTTGGTTATGAACATATGTTTTTGTTGTTATCAGTGTTATTGCTATATAGTGTGTGTCAAGGCAGAGCAATACAAGTTACAGAATCATATATGTTGTCTATCATAGCTACTTTCAAAAATATATTTTTTAATTGATTTCAGAGAGGAAGGGAGAGGGAGAGATAGAAATATCAATGATGAGAGAGAATCATCCATAAGCTGCCTCCTGCATGCCTCCTACTGGGGATTGAGCCCACAACCTGGACATGTGCCCAAACTGGGAAATGAACCCTGACCTCCTGCTTCATAGGTCCACATACAACTACTAAGCAACTGCAGCTGTGCTATCACAACTGCTTTAATCTGCATCTATACCATAAAATGCAATTTCAGGGCTAAATGAAATTTGTTTGCTTTTTATTTTTTTAAACTTTATTTTATTAATTAAAGTATTACATATATCTCATTTCCCCCCTATTGACCTTCCCCCAGCCTCCCTTATACCCTGTCACATGCCCTCATCCCCCCACCCTGACAGTGTTTTATATCCATTGATTGTGCTTATATGCATGCATACAAGTCTTTGGTTTATCTCTTTCCCCCAAAATAATTTGGAAAAATATATCTTTTTAAAATACAAAATGATTAACCAACAAAATAGTACCACTATCTTTACATGTCTGTGATATAACTGAGTGCTATTCGAAAAGTATGGTCACATATCAGAAAAATCAGATTTTATTGAGCATCTGATATCCTGACCTTGCCAAGGCTCTTTATATACATTTCATGAGTTAATCAACTCAGAAAAACCTGAAAAGTTGAGAAATATTTTACAAATGAAAAAACTGTGACACCCAAGAGGTTAAATATCCTACTTAAGGTAATATAATTTGATTTCGGCTACATCAGGATTTGAAAACTATTTAGTGGGATTCCAAGATATTTCCTCTTTATATTACACACAACTGCCTATAAACTATGTATCAAACTTACTGATTTGCAAGTACATTCTACTTTTATGAGAAATTTTGGTCTTTATGTTGCTTTCTCTGGGAGGAATATTCTCATCTCCTTCACTACCTGCTTGATAGTCTATTGAGAATAGTAAACCAAACCGTTTGACTTTGGACATAATAACCACATATTATTCCCATGATCCACTAATTTCAATAGGGTGTGGATCAGGTTTTCAAAATTTCCACATAAATCATTCTATCCTGGCACATACCTCCTGACTAAACTGAGTGGACAGGCTCTTTCCGGCAAGATTCCTTTTACTACATTTTCCCTGTGGCCCATGCTTTCCAACGTATTTGACATGTTTTCCTTAATTTGATCAGAATGTCTTGGAATCTACACTGGTTCGTTGTGATCGACATTATTCTTTCCAGGGACTGCTTTTCTTCTGCACAATTGCAACTTGCCATCTGTTACAGAGCTCTTAACCCAAGCCCAGGGTTACACAAGTTTAGATCATTTAGATGAATGTAAACTATTGCAATGAGAATGACACATACTCCCTCGACAGACAACCCTGTCTATATCTGATTCATCAGTCCTGATGATTGAAATGTCTTACTGCTTCACAAAAATACCAAAGTAGAACATCACCTCAATTATTAAACACTATACTTTTTTTTTTCCCATTCAATGTACATGCACTGATTATTTACTGAATGCCAGATACTATGCTAGAATCAAGCCATACAAAGGCATGGTTCTTTTCCTTAAGAAATTGAATTCTAATGGAGACAAGTAAATTCATACAGAGCTATAATGAATAGTAATTGTTTTTTTAAATATATTTTATTGATTTTTTTTTTTTTTTTACAGAGAGGAAGGGAGAGGGATAGAGAGTTAGAAACATCGATGAGAGAGAAATATCAAGTAGCTGCCTCCTGCGCAGCCCCTACTGGGGATGTGCCCTCAATCAAGGTACATCTTTGACTGGAATCGAACCTGGGACTCTTCAGTCCGGAGGCTGATGCTCTATCCACTGAGCCAAAGTTGTCAGGGCTGAATAGTAACTGTTGAAATAGCTTCTCCAACATTCTCCCTCAGGTTTCTGTGTGCCTCTTTGCCCACTACTTCTCAATCAGTTTTCTATGCTGGCTCCTCCCCTTTTGTCTTTCCTGGAACAGCCAGCTTCCCCCCTCACCCTTCGCACTCTCTTTGAGTGCTTTTTCCCACTCTGTACAGTTGAATTCTAAATGTTATTTTCTAGACACTTCCATCTTGATGTCCCATTGATAGCTCACACTAAGCAAGGCCAAAATGGATTTCATCGTTTAAAAAACCGACACCCCCGCGATATGACCAGCCTGGTTACTAGGGCCATCTCTAGTGGTTTCACCCCTCTTAAGTAACTGATTATAATCTGACTTAGAAGTCAATTCAGAAATCATCTTTTATGCCTTCCTATTACTAACCACCAATATCCAATCATTAGATCCTGCCACTTGTACTTCCTAAATCTTGGGAATCCATCTTCATGCTCCTGTTTTAGGAGCATATTCATCATCATCCCAGAAATAATCAAAATAGGCTTCCTTCCCTGAGTAGTTCCCATTCTAATCCACATCTATAATATTTTAAATATATATTCTTATTGATTTCATAGAAGAAGGGGGAGGGGGGGGGAGAGAGAGAGAGAGAGAGAGAGAGAGAGAGAGAGAGAGAGAGAGAGAGAGAGAGAGGGAGAGAATGAAACATCAATGATGAGAATCATTGATCAACTGCCTCCTGCATGCCCCCTACTGGAGATCAAGTGCCCAACCTTGGCATGTGCCCTGCCTAGGAATTAAACCATGACTACCTGGTTCATAGGTGGATGCTCAATCTCTGAGCCACACCAGCTGGCTATTTTTAAGAAAAATATATTTTATTGATTTTTTACAGAAAGGAAGAGAGAGGAATAGAGAGTTAGAAACATCAATGAGAGAGAATCGATAAGCTGCCCCTTGCACATCCCTCACTGAGGATGTGCCCGCAACCAAGGTACATGTCCTTGACCAGAATTGAATCTGGAACCTTTCAGTCCGCAGGCCAGCGCTCTACCACTGAGCCAAACCAGTTTCGGCCACATCTGTAATATTAATAGTGACATTTGAAAACACCAAATCATGTAAAACTCTAACATGGTTTCTTATCACTCTTTGCTTATATCCAAATTCTCAACCTGAGACTTGGCTGGACCTTGAATGATCTGGGCACACATTACCTCTCCAGGGTTTGTTGACCATTCTTAATCTTTCTATGCTACAAAAATGTGAAACTTCTTTTAATTGCCTTTGCATGTTTTTGCCTTCAGGCTATAATTCATGCTAGTCTCTAAGCTGGAACATTCTCCCTATCCCTCCCATTTTACTGCTCCTTTCTAGACAAATGTTACTCCTCGGGTCTCAGTTTCAATGCCTCTGATGCCCTCCAGGAAACACTCTTTGACCTTGCAAGACTGTTTAAATTACCATCCCAAGTGCTCTAGTATCACTGCGTCCTTTCACCAAAAGATAGCACTAAGAATTGTGACTGGCCATGGCCACTTCTCTCTTTTCCCCAGCAGACTTTAACTAATAAAGACAGCAATAGTGTCACTGTTCACTATTTCTGGAAGATAGTTATTAACATGACAAGCATTCTAATGATAAATGTTGAGGAAATAAATAGATGCATGGATAAACAGATCTATGAATGGATGGATGGATAATGAATTTTTTTTCTGAGCAGGGGAGTTGACAAAAGGGAAGAGATAGCAGAGTAATCAATAATTAAGCCATTCCTTGAAGAATAAGGATTTCCCATAGGTTAAAGGGAGAGAGAATTTACCAGCAAGAAATTACCTGCAAGATTTTCCTTGGATGATTTTTGATAATATTAACACAGAGAAAGATTTCTAGCTTCTAGGATATGGTTGGTGGGGGGAAAAACTCATCTCTGGGGAAATAATTTCTTTCAGTGATTAGGAAGTCAAAGTTATAAAAATGAAATATTGTCATCTCATAGTAACAATACTGGTTTTCTAACTGCATTCCCACTTGTTATTAGATATACATATAATGAGGCAACTTTCAGAGCATAATATGATATGCAGGGAAATAGTAGTTACTATGCTGACCTGTGTCACACTATTAAAGAAAAAGACTGCATATAATGTCAATGATAACAGATTTTCCCACTTCTCCCTGAATTGTTACTGGCAGAGCATGAAATGACCAGTTAAGGTTGTCTCCATTCTAACAATATTATCCCCCCATGCATTACCAGACCATCATATCACATTTTTCACTATTATTATCCAAATAGCAGGTTCATGCTAGATATTTGTATAGCAACACCAGTGCCTTTTTTCTGTAGCTGGAGGTAGATCATGCAAACAACAACAAAAAAATGGTACTTGACTGTTGAAAGATCAAGATCACTCAGTAAATTTGAAAACTATGATTTATTTCTGATTCTGTTGTTTTCCATGTCCATAAAATAATGCATTATGTTCCTCTTTCCATTAAGTTTTCCATTGTTGTAAATGTAGGAGACAAAGCCCGTTAAGGTACTTTATTTTCACTCACAATGTATGTGTTTTAATCAAAGTTTAAATAAATAATGGATAAACATATTTGGGGTAGGGTTGATGGATAATACTTAATTGACAGAAAAGGAATCATCCATTCTATTGAAGCCTCTGTTTGGTTGAACATCACTCAGCAATCCCTACTCTTTGACAAGCCTTGGCCCTCTGGGTCTATTAACATTAGAGTTTCTGCTAAGCATAATGAACAAAACATATATTAAAAGGAATCCTAACAGACATATGAAAACATGCTCAAAGTCACTAATCATCCAAGAGATGCAAATCACAATGACAATGAGGTATTTTTTCATACCTGTCAGAATTGCTATCGTCAACAAATCAACGAACGACAAGTGCTGGTGTGGATGTGGAGAAAAAGGAACCTTCATACACAGCTGGAGGGGATGCAGATGGTGCAGCCACTGTGGAGAAAACTATAGAGTTTTCTAAAAAAAAAAAAAAAAAAAACCACCAAAAAAACAACTAAAAATGGAACTCCCATTTGACCCAGTGATCCCACTTCTAGGAATATATCCCAAGAAGCTAGAAAAAACAATCAGAAAGGACATATCAACCCCTGTTCATAGCAGCACCATTCACCATAGCTAAGATTTTGAAATAGCCTAAGTGCCCATTAGCAGATGAGTGGATTAGAAAACTGTGGTACATTTACACAATGGAATACTAAGCTGTGATTAAAAAAAAAAAAGAAGAAGAAGAAGGAATTCTTACCATTTGCAACAGCATGGATGGAACTGGAGAGAATTATGCTAAGTGAAATAAGCCAGTCAGAGAAAGATAAACATCACATGATTTCACTCGTTTGTGGAATATAGTGAATAACATAAACTGATGAACAAAAACAGATCCAGAGACAACAAAGCATGGATCAAACAGTCAAACCTCAGAGGGAAATTTGTGGAATATAGTGAATAACATAAATTGATGAACAAAAAACAGTTCCAGAGACAGCAAAGCATGGATCAAACAGTCAAACCTCAGAGGGTGGTGGTAAGGGGAAGAGATCAACCTAAGGATTTGTATGCATGTGTATAAGCCAAACCAATGGACACATACACCAGGGGGATGAGGGCAGGAGTGTGTGTGTGTGTGGGGGGAACAATGGGGGATAAGTTCACATATGTAGTATCTTAATCAATAAAGAAAAAATAGTCCAAAAAACGAAACAAAACAAAAACTATATGAAGGCCAAAGGTAGAGATAAGTCCTATTAAAGAGAGAACCTCTCTCTAGAGTACTGAGCCCATCAACTCATTTTAAATAAGCCAAATTACAGATCTGCATTTGTTGGTAAGTATTCTGGGTGATTGCTCTTCCACAGTTAATTCAATATACTTTAAGTATGAAGTTATTACATTGAAGGAAGGGTGATAGAAACAGCTCCTCTCAGGAGATATATGAAGAGAAAATGAACATGACTACAGAGAGTAAAAGCAATTTGCTTCAGATTCCAGAATTTGTGCTTTGTTGTGTCTATATTTAGCTTCATTGAAAAACTGCCTAAGGTGGTGTTATTGACAAGTTGATCATATAGGTGTGGATTTTAATCCAGTTCCCCATAATTCTGTAATTTGGTAAGGGGGTAATTCTGTAAGCATAATGTTCTTCCCTTAGAGTAAGGAGGAAAATATTGAAAAAGAGCAACAGCTACTTACAATCGTGATGATTTATTTTTGTTATTATAATTAATTAATTAATTGATTAGTTAATTAAAGGTCATAGAGTTTGTTCTTGCCAGCAGAGAAAAATATAACATTAAAGATTAGGTATTTTGCCGAAACTGGTTTGGCTCAGTGGATAGAGCGTCAGTCTGCAGACTGAAAGGTCCCTGGTTCGATTCTGGTCAAGGGCATGCACCTTGGTTGTGGGCACATCCCCAGTAGGGGGTGTGCAAGAGGCAGCTGATTGATGACTCTCATCGATGTTTCTAACTCTCTATCCCTCTCTCTTCCTCTCTGTAAAAAAAACCAATAAAATATATATATATATATATATATATATTTTAAAAAGATTAGGTATTTTATGCAAAATATATCTTCAAGGTAAACCTTCAAATGAATAATGGGGTCACCTACAAATTGAGTATTTTTAAGTTTGTGGTATGTTCCTAGCACACTATTATATCCTCTGTAACTTCAATTTAATGATGTTACCTTCCACTGAAGCCATCCAATGCAGTGATATTCCCTGAGTTAATAAGAGAGTAGGGCAAGGTGTATTAGAATTCCCTGAATGGTGTTTGAAAACCACACACCCCACAGTGTAATCCAATATTCCCTTACTTGTGTGTTTGAGGAACAGGGACCACCAGGGCCTGAATCAATACAAGAAAATTGAAGGCCCAGAAAGGTGAGATGATGAGGCCTAATGCAATTCTCCTTGCTAGCCATATACCCACAAATGTATCCCACAATTCCTGAGGCAGTGTTGTATGATACTTATGAGCATAAAATATTAAGCCAGTTAGTTTGGTTTCAAAACCCAGTTCTGCCTTTCGTTCACTGCTTAATATTTGGCAGTATAGTCAGAATCTCAATAATTCAGTTATCTTGTTTTTAACTAGAGATAGGAATAGAAGCTATGCATCATAAATCTATTGCAAAGATCATATGTACATTTATATGTGTGTATAAGTGATAAAGATGATAGATGATACATAGTAAATAGATAGATAGATAGATAGATAGATAGATAGGCAGGCAATGCCAGGCACAAACTAAAATGCTGCATAAGTGTTAGCTGTCATTAATGAATTAAATGCAGGTAGAAAGTACTATAACTGGGAAATACATTTAAATACATTTTGTAAGACATGGCCTTGGCATAGGTGGAGAAATAACATGAGAAATACTGTCTCTCAGTCAAAATGTCTCTTGATCATATTTTGTTAGTGTCCCTATGATTACCTTAGTTATCTAATTTCTACCTTGCAATGGTATCCTTGCCTCTAACTAGAGATTTTTCTCACTCTTGCTTGGGCTGTTCAAGCCAGAAAAATTAAGATATATCCTTAATTCCTGCTTTTCCCTCATCCAATATTTTTAATCTATCACCATATTTTGCTAATTTTACCTCCTGAAATATCCCCTGAATTATATTTGCTTCTGCCTAATATCGGCTATCTTTATTTCTCTCTTGAATTACTGCAATAGCTTCCCACTGAATTTTTTCCCCTTTGCTTTATCCACTTCTAAACAGTCTTTGGTATTGCAGCCAAAGTAATCTTTTAGAAGTACATTCTTTCTTAATCCCTATTTCTTTAATGTTACTGTCCTGTCCTTCATAACAACACTTTTAATGCATCTCATTGCCTTTAGAATTAAGGGAATCTCCCTTAATCAGGTCTGTAAAGCTCAAGAATCTAGAAATGCAAAGCTCTCTAAATAAAAAATACTATCATTTTAAAATCCTTTTATTTTTTTTCTTTCTTGCCTGCTATAAAATAAATAATCTGAGATTGGAATGAAGAAAAAGAAATGGCATCTATATTTTCTGTATATAAAATCATATAAATGATAAAAATAAATTACTATTTCAAGTGAAGGTATATATCAAAAAGGTGTTTCTTCTTTTCTTAATTCCCTCAATTTTTAAATATGTATTATTGAGTACTTAGGACTAGGGAATAGATGGAAAGGGAACACAGAAATATACTGTTCCTGCTATTAAGGGGCTTATAAATTAATGTCTGTGTGATATAGACATGAGCAGTGTGAATTGGTAAGTCTGTAGACAGGAAAGTGCATAGTGTTAAGGAAGCAGAAGGAAGAAAGATGGAATCAAATCTCCTGTAGGACAAATTGAGGGAAGACATAATATCCTGTTTAGCATATACTTTTGAATATGCTAAATATCTTGGATCTGTGTTCAAAGATTCTAAACATTTTATATAAAATTCTATATAATACTTGAATATTAGTCAAGTTACAATTTAAGATGGGAATGCAATATGCAACTAAAACCTTTCACATGTAATTTCTGGATACACCTGTTCAAACAATGTTGTTGGGCTATAGCATCTCCACAACATTCAAGTAAACATTAAAAAAGAAAGAAAAAGGCTTGACAATCACCTGAGTGTTGATTCTGTGCAGTGATGCACATCAAGGAATTTGGAAGCATGAAGCTCAATAAGGTAGTTTTTCAATTTGCAGGGAGGCAGTGAGAGGGAAGACCAAAACCAGAACAAAGAGATCTGGGTGTCAATAAAACTGTGGAACCCTTTAAAGTAGAATATATTCCCTGACAAAGCATGCATTCAATAAAGTAAAGGTATTTGGTTGCAATCTGTACAGCATCCATTTTTGAAAGTTAATAATTAGCCATCAGGAGAAATGACTCTCTTTAAAATCATTATACAATAAATGTGTCATACTGAAAGCTTTGAGGAGTGGGTGAGTGGTTTCATTTTGTTTCAAGATCACAATTGGCTTCAATGTATAAGCAGCCTCACCAAGCACTGCAGCAGAGAGCTTTTGTGCAAAATGAGTGTAGCAGCAGGTCAGTATCAGTCAATCATTGTTCAATAGGCTTCCTTCAGATAATACAACGAGCCTCAAAATAATCCAAGAAAAACAGTGGGAGGCCATTTCAACTGAAGGATTATCCCATTGAGAGCTTAAATTTCACTTCTCTCTACACTCATTTTCATGTTTTAATTTACAGTCAGTTTATAGACTCCCCTAATATTAGGTGTTGGGTAATATTATTGCTCAAGATCCTTTTATTGCATATAATACCCCCTTTGTATGTAAAAAGGTTCACTTCTTCTTTCAAGCTAGAAGCATTTGACCCGTTAGAGTACAGCATAATTGAATGAAAAACTTGGTAAGTCCCAGTCTTCAATTAGTAATTCATTCCTTCATTCAGTCCAATAGTCTGTCTACAGTACTTTTATGGAACCATGGTGTATACTGCACCCAAACATATATTCTAATATTATATAAATATAAATGGAAGTTGATAATACTACCTAATATTGTAGGATGAAATTGAAGTGTTACTCTCAAACATTGACAGTGGAAATCATAGTTATTGTCATTTCCCATACATGTAGTCCATTCTAACTAACTAGTCAAGTCAATTATGGTAATTCAAGTCTCTTCATAGGGATTGGTTGGGAATAGTAATGTGGTCAATCTGGCTAACAACCAATGAAGTTTGTAGAGGCTTCTGTGAAGGTTTATCATTGGTATAAAGGCTTCTCTGTGTCCACATAAGATATTGGAAGCTGTTATAGTCACTTTGCCACATATCTGAGTATAATGCCAATAGAAGAAAGCTACAAGGAACAGAGAGAACATGGATCTTTAATAATTTTGAGTCTTCTTTTCAAGTAACTTGGGAAGCTGCCTTGCCTCTGGAATTTCTAATATTTTTTCTTCTTGTTCCAGTCACTTCAAGATAGTATTCTACTTGCAAATTGAAGCATCATAATCAAAATGATGTAACTCGGTAGTCATTTGCTATAGAGTGAGTTGTCTATGTATGAAGAATCTCAAAATGCTTGTATATTTTAACAGATATGTGGCATTCAAAAGATTATTTCCTAACTAAATAATCAAAAATGCTTATCAAGTTTTAACAGTGAAGGCTTGCCGTTGTCTTTTATGAGAGTTAAAATGTGAAATATAACTTGATATCTGGTGTTGTGATCCCAACTTTGTCTTTCTTTCTAAGATAGCTGCAGCTATTCAGGGTCTTTATTGGATCTATATGACTTTTTGGAGTGTTTGTTTCAGATCTGTGAAATATGCTGTTGGTCTTTTCTTTTATAAAATATATTTTTATTCATTTCAGAGAGGGAGAGAAAGATAGAAATATCAATGATGAGAGAGAGTCATTGATCAGCTGCCTCCTCTATTCTCCTCACTGGGTTTTGAGCCCGCAACCCAGGCATGTGTCCTGATCAAGAAAATAATTGTGACCTCTTGGTTCATAAGTTGATGCTCAACCACTGAGCCAAATTGGTTGGGCTACCATTGGTATTTTAATAGGGATTGTGTGAAACTATAGATTGATTTGGGTACTATGGACATTTTAATGATGTTGATTCTATCAATCCATGGATACGGTATATTCTTCCAGTTATTTATATCTACCTCTATCACTTTTCTCAGAATCCTGTAGTTTTCTGAGTACAATTATTTTACCAATCAGAAAAAATATATGCACAGCTATGTTCATAATAGCACAATTTACAATAGCTGAGATCTAGAAATGGTCCAAGTGATCATCAGTAGATCAGTAGATAAGAAAGCAGTGGTACATTTACACCATGAGATATTATGCAGCTGTAAAAAAAAAAAGAAGGATCATTTGCCTTTTGAGACAGCATGGAGTGACCTGAAGATTATTATACTAAGGGAAATAAGCCACTCGGAGAAAGACAAATATCACATGAACTCACTCATATGTGGACTCTAATGAATAAAACAGATCCAGAAACATAGAAGCATGGAACAGACTGCTGAATCTCAGAGAGAAAGGGTGTGTGTGTGTGTGTGTGTGTGTGTGTGTGTGTGTGCATGTGTAGAGATTAACTGGGGAACTTATATTTGCATATCCAGTGGACACATATAATAGTGTGGTGAAGGCCTGGGTAGGGGAGCAGATATGGGTGGAGGGTTCAGTAGGGGAAAAAGGGGACATCTATAATACTTTCAAAAATAAAGATACATTTTTTTAAAAATGTGAAACACTATAAATAGCAAAAAATATAGAAATTACTAAATTGAAGATATGATTCAAAAGAACAAATTACTATATATTCATCAAAATTATGTTTTTAAAGAATATTTAGTGATATGGAAAATATTTATGTTATAATATCAAGTAAAGCAAAAACAGTACACTAGATACAAAATGATATAATAATGCTAAAACTTACTCTGGCTAGCTTCTATAGAATTCTGGCCACTAGTAAGGCACAAGATTAATCCCTAAATATTGATCATTGAATGAAATTTTCCCAGCAATCCTATGCAGTGGGTCCTCTCATTGTCCAAGGGTGATATATAAGCAAACAGGTTTTAGAGATTATATAAATTGTCCAAGACCATGCACTTACTAAGTAGTGAGCTGGAATTTCAACCCTGAAAATTACCTTTTATTAATATGTTTAGGATAAATAAATGCTGGCTCATATCCATCCCTGAATTCATCTGACCTGCAACCAGTTTTCCTTGGTTTTGGGATTCCTCTCCAGGACTCTGAGATGTTTCTAAGGTTGCCTTTTTCTTCACTGTGCATCACCTTCACCTTCAAACCCTAGATGATAGGCCTTGTTTCTTCTCTCTCACAAATCACTCACTTTCTCACAATCACTTCACAGAAGGCTGTGAGAAATAGAAAACTTTTAATAAAATATTGTGATAAACTGAAAAAACACATCACAGAGACAGGGATTTATATTTTAAGGCTAAACATTTCTGTCTTGGAGTCCCTGCCATGGGGAATTCCCCACTAGCTGCCTCTTTCCCTCTGACTGGGCATCCTGCCATATTCCTAGGGTTCTTCCTCTCTCCATCTCCTGTCTCCCCAGCTGTTAGCTTCTCACCAAACCTAACTTTCTGTTAACTTTTGGTGAAAAGCGGCCCAAACTAGGTACATTTGTGCACATACCAAACTCCTTAAGGTAATGTTTTATTCTTTACTGGGAAGAGGACAGCATTTCCCAGTATCAACACTCAGACTTCCAGAAGTAGCAGTTAATTTTATGCTAGATACATTTTTAGACAGAGCTTTCCAAAGAACAAACACCTTTTTTTCTAGATTTCCAAAGTTTAGATTTATTTTGAGCCCTGGCTCATATTGCTCAATCGATGTGTCCCTTTCACATTGAAGTTTCTCTCTGTCTCTCCCACTCCCTTTCACTCTCTTTAAAAGTCAATGACGGGGGGATCCTCTAAAAAGGGGGAGGAGAGAGAGAGAGAGAGAGAGAGAGAGAGAGAGAGAGAGAGAGAGAGAGAGAGAGAGAGAGAGAGCGATTATAATAAATAAAATAAAACTAATTTATTTTATATTTTTCCTTTTAATAATGTTTCTACTAAAGAAAATTTAATTATCATCCTATATCTGCACTTATCTACATAACGTAAGTGAATTCATTTTCCTTTTTTGAGCTCAGCCTCCTTCCGCATAAGAAGAGGGGCCTTCTCTGTCTTCTCTACGTCCATCCATTTTTTGCTGCTGCTCAGATAACCCCATAATGATTTTTTTTTTAATAATCCAGCACTATCAAAGCTATATCTTGTCTCCAGAACGTTCCTATTAGTTACAGTCAAGTCTCCCATAGACTATGCTTTATTAATAGAGTTACTCTACAATTTATCATTCAAATTGAGACAATTTTGAGAATGTAAATTAATGATAGTAATAATACCACATAAACCAGGAGATTATCCAGTCAACCAGACACCTATGGTCAACTGTTATTAGGGAAAACTCATGCTTTGTGGCTTTACAATTTAGGAAAACAATATTCTAAGTATTAGCATTTAAAATGTGCTATTGAATTTTTTCTGAGCCTTCCATGTCTTCAGGAGAAACATGAGGAAAATGTCTAAACATGTCTAAAAATGTATCTAGCATAAAATTATCTGCTACTTCTGGAAGTCTGAGTGTTGATACTGGGAAATGCTGTCCTCTTCCCAGTAAAGAATCAAACATTACCTTAAGGAGTTTGGTATGTGCACAAATGTACCAAGTTTGGGCTGCTTTTAGAATATTAATTGACATGTTACTGTGTGTTAGGTACAACATGCTGGGCTGGGTGTGCTGTATAGATCATCCCTTGTTCTTATAAGAAACTTGCAAAGTAGGGTTCCATCAAAATACAAGGACAGCGAATTGTTTTAGCATCTATCCCCTCATAACTTGTTGGCAGCCATTGTATCTGTACAGGCCTTTAAAGTTATAATTAATCCCCCCTTATTCATTTGTATCTACTGGAGTAAAATACCTGTAATTTCTCTAATTTTTAATTATCTCAATGTCTTTATCTAAATCCTTATATTTTTATTCATGTTATATCTGTTTCAGAAGCTTCCTCCTAACTGTATATTCAATATTCAAGTTACCTAAGTGCAAATAGCACATAAAAGTCCTATTTTTTTATGTTTACATAGCAATTCTTTGCTTCTTGTAGTTGTCTCCTTAGAAAGGGAGAAAAAGAAATAAGAATTTTTCCTCATTCTTTTCTGGGATTAACAATTCATAAGAAGAGTTTATAGTTTTTTTTAAAAGTTCTGTAAGTGAAGATATCCACTACCCATAATTGCAGCAGCAGGGAATGGCTCCTATTGATTAATAAATAAATTTGGTCCAAACAGAAGAGCCTGAGGGACTCAACAGGTTTACTTGTTTTCTTTATCCCCCACCCCACCCCCAATTTTCAAATTACAATTACTACTCCCTTACTCCCTCTGACAAAAATCTAACAAGGGTATAGAATGATAAGATCATTTTATGTAAACAAAAGTGTCTAGGGAAGGAAAACAACTACATTTGTAAAAGTGAGCAGGGCCATAGACTTAATTAATATTTCTAAAATATAATATCCTTCGACTGGAGCATAGAAATCTTACCCATAGGTTGAAAAAGCAACCTGGTAGAAATCCCGGAATAAAAGAACATGTGCATTTTAAATGCCTATATACAGTCATCAAATATAGGCTGACTATAATTTTAACTTAAAAGAAGACAATATATTTGCTCCAACCAACCACATATAAATAGACAAATAAGTACTTGATATATATTTATTAAGTGCCTACTATGTACCGTGAATTATGACAAGTTCTAGGGATTCAAATGTATGTAAATGCTAGTTTTGCCCTCTAAGTATATTAATTTAAGAGAAAGGTAAGATATAACAGGGGCGATTTCAATCAATTATTCTGAGTAAATAACTGGTTGTTTTTAGAATAATATTAGAAGAAAAAACAATCACCCTGGCTGGTGTGATCCCAAGTGGGACCTTGAGGAAGACCTACCAATCAATCTCTTTCTCTCTCTCTCTCTCTCTCTCTCTCTCAAAGCAATAATTTTCAAATAAATAAATAAAAATGTATTTTTGTCTTATTTAAACTACATTCCAAGGAAAAATAGCAAGTTTTATTGCAAGCACACAGAAATATTTTGCAAATGTATTCTTTAAAACACATCCTATCTGCCATCTATACTTATTTATTACCCCCCCCCCCGCCCCCGGGAACTTATAGCAGTCTCTAAAAGATGTGTGAAAAAACACACACTTAGGAACAAATAGACCAATAATATAAAAGCATTAAGGAATTCACCTAATATAACAACAATATAACCCAAGTTTGGTATATGTCAAATAAATAGAAATAGTTAATATGAAATTGTGAACAAAAGTCTTGCAGTTCTACCAGTGTGTGAAATTGAATGATGCAAAGTATTAGAAGTGTTAGCAGTTTTAAGCAGCATTCATTAAATCTACAGTGTCTTGTAATGCATATTGCTGTAGACTTTTATATGTTTTAGGCAGACATTTTACATGCTTAAAACTGGAAAAAAATCTGAGTGGCATTTCACACCATTTTAAAATGTAATAAGCACTTTCAATAATGAAAAAAAAAAAGAAAATTCACAGTTCCTTATGTTTAAATAAATATTTCAGTCCTTTTGTGAGTATTTTGAATATGTATAACAACTTGAATATATATGCAAGGGATTAAGAAATTCTCACTGTTTTTTAAAGTTAGTGAAAATTGAGAATCTGCCATTTGGTGTTAGCAACTGTGTGACTTATTTTTCTTCCAACACCATTAGGACTACCATATACCTTCACAACTATTGATACTGTTGAAGGTGAATCAAGGGGCTAATTGTTATAGCTATGGTAAAAGATGAGTAAGTGGCATCACCCATACATTACACAAAGTCCTTTCTATGCTCCCACAGAATTATTTTCTTTTGACCTTATTATTCTCTTTAACAACTGGGATTTTATTTTATATTTGATTTTTATAACTGACTAAGATTCCCTATGTACTGCAAGAATGTTTAGATACGGAATTAGAGTAGGGCTGTGGGAAGCAGTATTTGGTTTCCTGAGGAATTCAATTTGTCCCATAAACATGTGCTTCTAGGTTTGTTTTTTGGTAAGCTCTGGACAATCAGAATTTTCATAAACACATACACAGAGGAACATACATACACACAATATAAGAGTAGGCCTGTATTCTAACCACCCTTTGCTAAAATTGGTCCCTTTAAAGGAAGTAAGTGATAAAAGCTTCCACTATTCACATTATCTTGTTTTGGTCCACTTCACTAAGTTAGATCCTTTGCCTGTTTCCTATTAATTAAATGTTTTATGTCCTTTGTGGCATGTGATTTCCTCATTCCTATCTCTAGTTCATGTTATAACTTTTGTTTATTTTCTTTTTCTTTCTCACTCTTATCTAATTAATATTTTTCTATATTTTAGTGGTTTTTCAACCTTAAAAATATTGAGGTGTAAATAAAAGGAATAAGTGCTGATTAAATTTGGCTTAACATGTTTTCATATCTCTTCCTCTTGCAGAAATATGTATATTTCAAATCTTTTCTTAAATGAGTTCGGAACTGTTATAAAACCAATCTTAACACAACACTCTTTTCCTGGTCTGTTGGCCATATGGCATTCCAAGAATGAAATGGATGGTTCGGGGAAATGAATCAGGATGGCCTTCAAAAGACTGTATTTTACGTTGGTGTGAGCACTCAGTAAAACTTTACTTAACTAAGGCACTAAGATTTTCCTTTTAAGAAATTACAGCATATAACCTCACTTGACTAAGTAGACCTATAATTACAAGGGTTCTTATGAGAATTACTTATGGTAAAACTCAGGACAGATCCTAAATTCGATAGATGTTATTCACTTCTTCCCTCCTGTCATTTTAATCCCAGTCCACTTTAAAAATCTATATTCCTTTGCCAGACCTTTTTTTTTTTTTAACCTTTCTTATTACTGAGATAACAACTGTCCACTTTCTTTACTAGATTATAAATACTATGTTTTTAAAAATATATTTTTATGGATTTCAGAAGGAAAGGAGAGGGAGAGAAAGATAGAAACATCAATGATGAGAGAGAATCATCGATTGGCCACCTTCTGTATGCCCCATACTGGGGATTGGGCCCACAAACAAAGCATGTGTCCTGACCAGGAATTGAACCATGACTTCCTGATTCATAAAGTGACACTCAACCACTAAGCGATACCAGCCAGGCAATACTATGCGTTTTTTTATTCCAATCTATGGAACTTGCTTCAACAATGAGTTCCTCTGATTCCTTTTGAAACCCTCCTTCTCCAGTGGTTCTTCTCTGCCTATGAATAATATGTGATCACTTTATACATTCATAAGGAACATCATTTCATCTCTATCATAGCATAAAATCCACAGACATATCCCTTATACTTCAAAGTAAAAATCTATTGAAAAATAAATGTACAACTTATGTCTCCACTTATCCACTATATTGTTTTTTACTTCTCAAGTTTTACATTTGATTTTTCATCTCCTTTATTCTTCTTTAAATGTTTCCCCAAAGGTAACATTTTAAATGGCCAAATTAAATTAATTTTTAGACTTCTTTTTGGTATCAAAAGTGTTGAGCCAAACTTTATGTTTGACTGGAATTATATTATATACTAGAGACCCAGTGCATAGATTCAAGCACATTGAAAGGAAATTAATTAAAAGGTGGTTGGCGAGGTGGGACTGGACACAACCTGGAGCCAACTTTCCAAGGTCCCTCCTCAGCCAGCAGCATCTGGGGTGGCACTGGGGCTTGAAGGGATTCTGTGGAGTGAGTGGGGTTCCTCTAGCAGGTGGGGTTCCTTGGCCTGGCCTGTGGGAATTGGGCTGAAACTGGCAGTCCAACATCCACTTTAGAGTCTGGAGTCTAGAGGGCACTCTGCAAAGAGGGCACACAGTTGCTGTCACTCAGCAGCCTGATTGCCCCTAACCATTTCTGCCTGCCAGCTTGATCACCCCTTAAACGCTCCCCTGATGGCCTGATCTCACCTCCAACTGTCCTCCCCTGCCTGCCTGATCTTACCCCCAATGGCCCTCCCCTGCTGACCTAGTTGCCCCAACTGCCCTCCCCTGCAAGCCTGATCCCTCCCAACTTCCCTCTCCTGCTGGCCTAATCTCACCCCCCAAAGGCCTTTCCCTGCCTGCTGGCCTGATCACCCCCAACTGCCCTCTCCTGATGGCCTGATCTCATCCCAAACTGCCCTCCCCTGCAGGCCTGATCTTGCCCCCAAACATCCTCCTCTGATGGCCAATTTGGTTTTGATTGGTCAGTTTTGATGCCAGTGTGCTTTCTAATCAGCCATTGGCTCCTCACAGTTGACTCAGATTTGGTTCTGATTGGTCGGTTTCTATGACAGTCAGCATCTCTGGGCCTATCAACGGGGCCTGATCAGAAAGGCAGGGCTGTTCAGCAGCCCCAGTGGAATCTTGGATAGAAATGGAGGTGTAGCTGCTGGAAAGAAAGAGAGTGGCAAGTGTTGAGGAACAGCTGACACAGAGGCTATGTAATTAGACACTGGTTCTCTCTTCAAGCCTCTCTTTGGGCCTGATTCACAGCCCACTCAGCAGTCAGTACTGGGTCACTGCACCTGCAGCCGCAGCAGTCAGCACTGGGTCACCACAGCAAACCAGCACTGACTGCAGGACTGACTTTTGGTTGGTTTAGCCTCTGGTCAATGTACCCAGGGTTTTTATATATTATAATAGATAATTCAATATGTTCACTGAGTGGCCAGATTATTATGATCTCTGAACGCATAATAGTCTGACCACTCAGTGTATATCCTATATAATAAAAGGCTAATATGCAAATTGTCCCCTTGACCAGGAGTTCAACCAGCAGGCAGGCCAGCCAACCTCCCATGTCCTCTCCCCCTGGCCAGGCTGTCCAGACCCCACCCATGCACGAATTCATGCACTGGGCCTCTAATACACACACACACACACACACACACACACACACATATACACACACACACACACACACTGAATGGCCAGATTATTATGCATTCAGAGATCTTATTGATTTCAGAGAGGAAGGGAGAGGGAGAGAGAAACATCAATTATGAGAATCACTAATCTCATTGATCAGGTGCCTCCTGCACAGTGAAGATCAAGGCCACAACCCTGACTGGGAATTGACCCATGAGTTCCTGATTCATAGGTTGATGCTCAACCACTGAACCATGCCATCTTGGCTTGACTAGAATTAGACTATCTAACTTTGGTCTTCTTCCCTGTGACAACGCTTTTCCAGGGTTGCCCAGCATCATATACCTCATGCTTCTGTGGAGATTCAGCCACATGCAGTGTTTTCACAGCTCTCAGCAATGTCTCTCATTTGTATATCTCTAGTTTCTATCCATGTTTTTATCCACCTGGACTTTTCAAGTGATCTGATAGACATAACGACCTGTGAAGAACCTCTTTAACAATTAAACTTTTTTCTCCTCTTCAACTATTTATAACATGTCTAAAATTCAACTCCTTTCCCCCATCTGGACTATCTCTTCCATTTAAATGTGCTAAATGCCATATTCTCCTCAAACCATCAGTTATTTATTATTCTTTCTCATTCACCATATGAGATTAATTGCATCATTTCCTCTACAAAACATCTTGAATACCTCTTCTTGTTTTCATCCTCTGAGCTTGTAAATGGTAGCACCAACTGAATTGCTCAAACCAGTAAAGAATGTCCCATCCTTATTTATTCCCACTCCTTCATTCCCAAATTATAACAATCCACCAATTTCTACAGATTTAATCATGAAATATTGTTTGAATTCTTCTTCAGTTGTCCATCCTCACTGCCAGTATCCCTCCCATCATCTGTCTTTGGTATGACTCTGAAAAGTTTTAGCTTGTTTTACAACTATAGCCAATCTTTCATCCCACACACAAATTCCTAAAATCCATTATTCACAGACCAACCAGAATAATATTTCTAAAGTCAAATCTAATCATCACTTACAATCCTTCAAAGACTTTCCATTGTATTCAGTATGAAGTACACATCCTTGAGAAAATACTTGTTGTTTCCATGTCTGGGGCTCAAATAAATGCTGAATTGCATCTTTTGTTTTCAATCACACTGATCTTTCCAGCAACAAAATTCATTTATTAGTAGTATTGTATTCTCTTCTGCCTCCAGTTCTATGTGTATGTCATTTTTTATAGTTAAAGCATTCTCTACCCCCAGCCATTTATCTGGATAACTGAAACTCCTCCCAGTTTTCACTTAGACAAATGATTATTAGATAATTTTTTATTCAAGCTGGGATTCTATTGAGAGTATGAGATATCCTATATAATAAAGAGGTAATATGCAAATTGACCCTCATATCCTCACACAAGATAGCTGTTCCATGTAGTCAAAGATGGCTACCACAAGATGGTTGTCAGGGGAGGTGGTTGGGAGGGACCAGGCTTGCAAGGGTGGACAGTTGGGGGTGACCAGGCCAGAAGGAGAGGGCAGTTGTGTGCAACCAGGTTGGCAGGAGAGGGCAGTTTGGGGCAATGGGGCTGGCAGGGGAGTAATTAAGCATCAATCAGGCTGGCAGGGGAGGGTTAGGGGTGATCATACTGGCAGGCAGAAGCAGTTAGGGACAATCAGGCTAAAGGGAGGTGGGATTTTTACCTATGCCAAAAGGATGTGGGTTCAATTCCTGATCAGATTACATACTTGAGTTGCATGATTGATCCCAGGTTGGGTTGTGCAAAGGAGGCAATTGATCCATCTTTCTCTCTCAACTCTCTCTTTCTTGCTCTCTTTCCCCTTTTCTCTCTCTCTAAAAATCAGTAAAAATATATTCTTGGGTGAGGATAAAGAAAAAGTTCATACCTTTGCAACTCCATACGTTTACTAAGACCCATTATTCTTTCTTGAATGCTTCTCTTCTCTAATCCATCTGTTTATCTTGTAACCATAGAATGATCTCAGATAATATCACCTCCTAGGATACTTCCTAATTAACTTAGGAAAGTAGTTAATTGAATTCTTTTGAACCAATATAAAAAATTTTTCCCTTGCCTGGCAGTCACAATTTGGAAACACAAGATTCAGACTACAGTTCTAAGTATTTTAATAAATAGATTTGCAATTGTGGACTATTCTTGGGCATCAGTCAGCAGTGAAATTGGGATGATAATGGCAGGTATTTTGGACTGTTTTTTGTGAAGATCACATTACCAAGTGACAGCATTTGTAAAAGAGTAAAAGACTCTTCAATGCAAGTCAATATTTGTATCTGTGGATGGAATAAGCTGGAGAATATTTACAAACCAATTGGTTTCTATAACCTTGCTCAGCTATATATTGAGGGCTATATAAATAATAGTAGGTTCTAGAACAAGACTGCATAGCTTACTTTCTCCTCCGCTAAATACTCTGCTAATTATTTCACTAAAAATGTTAAAGAAATCTAGGTAGGAAGAGAAAAGTTGGCCTGAAGAACTCACAACTTGAGGAACAATAAAGCGATATCCATGCATTTTCATTTTACACCCCATACACCCCTGGACAGGATGCCAGCGACGCCTGCAGCCATCGCCACCAATAGGCCCAGTAGAAAACATACAAGAAACATGGTCTCTCCAGACAAAAGATCAAGAAAAGGGAAGCCTAACAGTGAGAAGGCCTTGCCACCACTCTTCCTTTGGCTGCTGGGAGTCTGATTCTCTCACAGAAGCAAAGCCCTGGGCTGATGAACTCCAGCTCCCTATCTGGATTTCAGCTGAGTTGATTTGTTAGCAGCAACAGCAGCAGTAAAACCTGATGTGTCTCTGCCCTGGAAGTGGTAGAAGAGAGATAAGACCAGTAGCTTCTTCTCCCCTCCCCACAGGCACCCAGGAAAGTGCCTTCCACCCCCACAGTGAGCAGCAGAACAAACTGTACAGAGCATCAGCAGCACCAAAAACAAACAAATAAACAAAACAAACCAGAATAACAATGGGAGGTTTCAGAACATGAAGCTCTCATTGAAACTAAAGTCTATAAAAGTTCGCCAAGACGTGTATGCTAAACTTTTAACAGAATGACTGCAAGCTAAAATATCGGGTCTAGTAATAATTAATGTCGTTTTTAAACATTCGTTTAAAATCTTGCTTGGCGTTGACTTGTATTGACATAACCTTCAAACACATGGTATCTACAGAACGTGTGAAGTGCAATAAACAAGTTTTGCTTGAAAAAGTTTGTGTTTGGTTTGGTTTTTGTTGCAAAACTAGGGCTAAGAAGATGGCGGATGAAGAGCATATTCGGCACTGCATGCTTTACGAGTTCCAATTAGGAAGAAAAGCAAGTGAGGCTGCAAAAAACATCTGTAGTGCTCTTGGTCAAGATGCAGTTAGCGCCAGAAAATGCCAGCGTTGATTTGAGAAATTTCGCGAGGGAAATTTTTCGTTAGATGACAAGAGTGGTCGAGGCCGTGTGTCCAATTTTGATCAAGAAGCTCTTCAAGCTCTTTTGGTGCAAAATCCTCAAATTACCCAACAAAAGCTTGCGACAACTTTAAATTGTTCACAAAAAACAATTTCCAATCAATTGCGTGCACTTGGCAAAGTCCAAAAGTTTGGAAAATGGGTTCCTCATGAGTTGACCGACAACAACCGTAATCAAAGAGTCACCATTTGCAGTTTGCTCCTCTCTCGTCAAAACCGTTTGCCGTTTTTAGAGCAAACTGTTACCAGAGATGAAAAATGGGTGCTGTATGTTAATTTGAAAAGGCGGCCTCAATTGTTGGACAAAAATGAGTCTCCGCAGCCCACGCCAAAACCTGACTTGCATGCGAAAAAAGTGATGTTGTGTGTTTGGTGGAATTTTAAAGGAATTCTTCATTATGAACTTTTACCATTTAACCAAACTATTACAAGTGCAGTGTATAGTGCCCAATTGGAAAGGTTAGCTAGCCCAAGCTTTAAGAGAAAAAGAACCCGCGCTGATTAATGGGAAGGGCGTAATTCTTCACCACGATAACGCACGACCGCATACTGCAAGAATCACTGCTGAAAAACTGCGCCAGTTGGAATGGGAAGTTCTCCCTCAACCTGCATATACTCCTGATATTGCCCCTTCTGATTACCATTTGTTTCATTCTTTGCAAAACTTTCTTCTTGGAAAAAAATTTAATAATGAAGAATGCCTCAAAAATGCATCGACCGAATTTTTTGCATCAAAATCACAAGAATTTTACAACAGAGGGATTAAAATTCTTCCTGAGCATTGGGCACAAGTAGTAGAAAACAACGGCAACTATATATATTGTTGATTAAATTTTGTTGTATTGTTTAAATAAATTCGATTTTAAAAAGTATTAGAAAACGACATTAGTTATTACTAGACCTAATAGAAGGTCCTTGTATAACCCTCCCCCCACTTCAGTGTGGGCTGGTACCTAGTTACTAATTCCTAAATAACAGCATACAGCAAATATGGTAGAATATACTTGATTCTAAAGAAGAGAAAACAGCAAAGGTGATGGGATGTCACTTCCATGCTTAGACTATGAAAGATTGTGACTTTTTATCTTGCTAATATTCTTTTCTCATTCCCTCCTCTCCCTTCCCTTTCCCTCCCTCTCCTCTCTTGTACGTCCTTCTCCTCTCCTCTCCTTCTCTTCCATCGTATCTCCTGTCCTCCTCTCCCTCCCTCTCTCCTCTACTCTCCTCTCCTTTTCTCTCTATGGCTCTGATGAATCAATCTGCCATATTAGAGGAGCCAATATGGCAAGGAACTGAGAGTAATCTCTGGTCAACAGCCAACAAGAAACCAAGGCCTGAAGGCTAACAATGAACAATGAATTGAATCCTGCCAGCTGCCATATAGGGAAGCACAGAAGGTGATTCTTCCCCAGTTGCACCTTCAGATGAGCCCCCAGGCCCTGTTTGACATTTTACTTGCAGCCTTGAGAGAGTTTATGAAGCAGAGGAGGCAGGTAAGATGTTACCAAACCCCTGATCAACAGAAATTATGAGACAATAAATACATGCTGTTTAAGTTGCTAGATTTTGGCAATTTGTTACACAGCAATAAATAACAAAAACATGCATTTATATACTTAACTACCATTATCCAGGAAACATCCTTCCAATTATGTGGGGACAATAAATTCCTTAAAATTAAGGCTAGCTACCCAAAAGACAAATCCTAAAATGTTGATTTATGTTCACCTACCTTCCTGTACCTGCTAGAAAGAAAGTAAAAGAAGCCACAGTAATTTTTACCGTAATTAAAAAGTTAGCTTTTTTCCTTTATGTTGACTATTATCTGTACTTAAAATAAATGTTTGTGATTTAAAGAGTTAACTAGCTGAAACATAAAGGATTTGAATATTTTAAATCCTTCAAAGACCATTTGTAGAATTGATTAACCCCTCAAGTATCTGGGAAGTTGCTTCTGCGTCAATCACTAAAGCAAGTGCTTTGGACAGTTGTGGGACAAAGCTTAACCAGAAGTAGCATAGAAAAGATATCAGCTCTATTATGTGAGAGCTTTGTAAAGTAAGTGCACACCTAGCTTTATATCCCCCATCTGAAATGTTCCCATATTGGAACAAATTTTATACACATTAATTTTACATGTTAGAAGTCTGTGCCTCACTGACAGATATTCCTTTCAAACACAAAGATTGCCCATGTTAGCTAAGGTTGGGTGTTCTCTCTACTTGAACTTGGCATAGAAAGATATTGGGACAATTTGCATGCAAGGCTAGAAAGCTTCCCTAAAGTATTATTTCCATCAGAGAAAATGCTATTGTAGAAGCTGCTATAGCAAACAAATACCAAAAGTTGTATTGTCTTAACATGATAGAAATCTATTTCCTGCTTACCAGTATGTCAAATCTAATGCAGATGGTCCTAAATGGTGGGAGGACTTCCCTGTACTTATTTAGAGACTCAAACTGTGTGCATGTTGTCACACTGCCATTCTCCAGAGCCTCAGAGCCACTCCTTGATCCTTTGCATATACCTGCTAGTCAGTGGAAAAACAGGAGAATCACAGGAGAAAGATTTCAGGGGACAATTCTGAAAATAATTTGCAAAGTTATCAGCCAAAAGTCAGTCCAATGGTCCCACCCAACTGCAAGGTAGTCTGGGAAATGTAGTCTATTTTTGTGTCCAGGAAGAAAATGAGAATTGATAAATGCCTAGCAATCTATGTCACAGGGATAGAAAAAAAAGTGTGCCATATTTGTATAAAGAGATGTAAGTCCCACAAAAACATAGTACTTAAGTTATATAGCTTACTTCCAACATTGGTTGGGGGTTTTTTGTTTGTTTGTTTGTTTGTTTTTTTAAGGAAACATTTTCAAGAAATCTGTTAACATCTGAATTATATAAAAGAAGGTAATATTGCAACACATTTTAATTGCATATAATTTTTCTAAATTTACCTTTTTAATCATTTTGCTTATTTCCTAATTATCTCTGAGAAGTTATTTTTTTCTCCTCCACTCTCTGTTTTCTCTGTAATAGCATATTATTAAAGGAAGCTTTCATTTGTTTTACCAAGTTGTAATGAGGTAATTCATTTTACAAAGGTCGATTTGGTTATATGTCCTAGATTGGATCAAGTTTTCAAAAGATATTTATTTTAACCAAGCAATTCATGCTACCCTTACTCAACAAGAAAGAGGTTTAATCACCACCTCTTGAGCAGCAGAGCAGTTAAACGGTATCTCAGAGTTCAATAGTTTCTAGAAATAAAGTAAATGACCAAGGAGATAGAAGAAAATGAAAAAAACGAAACTAGAAATTGTTACTAGCTTCAATGAGCAGGATGTAGTGTCTGCTCATAGCATATCAGTGGACAGAGAATCGGAAGGGGTCTGTATGTGTGACTAGGCCAATAAAGGTCACACATTGTGTGCTACAGCCTAAACTGAGTGACCTCTTGGTCGACCCTTTCAAAAAACCTCTCCCTCTCCAGCTCTAAGTGTCAGACCGCACCCTTGATCTGAAATGTTTTATATTGTTCCCTGGGCATATGTGTTTCCTGGGGAAGTGGTCACCCTGGGCCTACAGTTCTGAGTGACCTAGGTAGCCACAAACCTATATTTGGCATTGGCTGATCACTAAGTATTATGAAAAATAGGCATTTAGTAATTGTGGTGTATTCTGTTCCATTATTATTATATATCAAACCTAATCATTCATTTCTGCATTTGTCTTTTTACAGTTTGTTTACATGCCTTTGAAATATTAATATTTCTAAAATAAACTTGAAGGTTAAGTTACATACAAGTATCACAAGACACTGGAAATCAATTAGTGGAATTTAAAAATGTGAAATCTACAGTGAGGCATAAATGAGTGTACTGTTCCCTCTGGCCTCCACCCCAGTGATATTTCTCTATGAACTGTGATAGGAATAGGGTGAAAGAAGTGTTTTCTCATTTATTCTGAAGTTATTTTCAGAATAAAGCTTCAAGTATTAAATATGTATTATAATATATCACTTGTATATACATATAAGATACATGGATTAAATATATCGTTGACATACTAACCACTTCTTTTAAATTCCATATTTACACTTAGGGTGAATGATAACTAAACTCTTAATTACACTTTGATGGTGTGTGTATGTATACATGTGCATACATTTCTATATACACATAAATCCCTCAGATGTCATCAAATAATTCATCACTTGAACAGTGAGTTCTGAATATCAAGAGACAGGGTGTTATTTGAAGTGAGTTGCTTCCTAAGTTTTGAGAGACAACAGCAAAAGTTTGATTAGCAAGGATTTATCATTAAATATGTTTAGCTAAATAAATCTATTTGGTTCCAGAAATATCAGATTTGGGAGAAAATAATGTATTAATTCAGTTTTAAGACCATAATAGCCATTGAAATTGGTCAAAAGGATATTTTTCCACATAATAAGACATTCTTTATTAGGTGGTTAACAAGATTGGTTCAATAGCCCAATAATGTCAGGGAATTTAAACCAAACCTCCATGACATCTTTAGCTTCCTGTCATAGCTGCAGTGTTGTTACCCTAATTGCAAGTACCATGTCCTCATACAAACAACATCAGAAGTATAAAGGGGAAATGGGAATAGTCATTTTTTTAGCTAAGGAAACCTTTCCCTGAAGCTTCCTCCCAGATTAGTTTGTGTGCCCTAACCCTTGCTATAAGGAAAACGTTTTTCTGAGACTTCAACCCTCTGTCCTAAGCAAGCTATGTTAGCAAGACAGATGCAGGGCTGGCTGTGAGGTAGGTAGCCAGCAGTGTGCATCCCTGTCTTATGTATTGGTGTACTCTGTTAGTCAGAGTGGACTAGATTATTCCTAGTCCCTAATAAACCAACTGAAGCCTCAGTTGGTGTGAATTCTATCTTATTCAGTTTCATAACTCAACATAGATAGTATATTGAGTAGTAGATATTGACTGGCCAAATTAAATGAAATTATTCTTCAGTGCTATGTCTTTGAATGGAATACTAATATTGTTTTAATAGGCTAGATTTCATATGAAGAGTCAACATCTGCCCAGAAACATATTTTTGAAATTTCATTGGAAGTAAATGGGGAAGTTTCTTTGAAACACAAATATTATCTATGCACATTGTTTTGAGGAACGTGAAATAAACACAACCAAAAGTATTTGCTATAAAATGAGGGATGCCTCTCCTGAAATTAGGAACACCATGAACTACAGTTCATATTCAAGAATTATAAGCAACAATTTTACTAAGAAAAAAATAGCCAAGTACTCTCTCCAGAAAAATATGGCTCCATGTTCACATATGTTCCATCCAAAATATAACTCCAAATCATGCATCATGGGAAATGTATAAGACCTTAGCATCAATTTCATAACTAGAAATTGAGATCAGTGAAGCTAGTCTGAAATCCCATTGATAGCTCTGTTGTCCATTCAACACATTCTTTCACCTGAGGGAGCACAGAGAAATCATATATTTAGCATACGCTATAAGGATGATAAAAACCTAAGTGTGGAACAAAACCTCCCGAGAGCCATCAGTATACTTAAACTTGGAAATGCAAGAGGATCTCTCTGCCAGAGGAAGTTCCTAACATATTGCTCTGGTAAGTGCATTTGATTTGTTAACGAGCTTCTGCATCAATTCACAAGTCTGCAAGCTTTATTTCGGATACCATCTGCCTACAATGATTGTTCAGGAACTTCTACTTTGAAGTACCCTTATAACACTTTTTAAGCCTTCTTTTATACAAACACACACACACACAATCAATTTTTTAATTGTGTTAGCAATAAAAGTTTGCATTGCTTTCATGGAATGATTACCCTTATTCCAAAATATTAAGATGTCCAGGATGTGAAGTATACAGAATTTGAATATAGGACTTGTGAGTGTGTGTGTATGTGAGTGTGTGTGTGAGTATGTGTGTAGTAAATTAATTCAGTTGGCTGACCATGACTGGTTTTCAAGGAGATTGTGTGAGGATTTTTTTCTCTTAGAATTCCAAATTCATACACAAGTACCTAGAGCAGTAAATCACAGGCTGGGCAATTCAGTGGAACCTATAAGGAGCTTCATTTTTATTGATTTATTTTATTTTTTGAGAGAGAGAAAGGGAGAGGGATAGAGAGATAAAATCATTGATGAGAGAGAAACATCAATTGGCTTCCTCCTGCATGCCCCTCACTAGGGATAGAGCCTGAAACCAGGGCATGTGCCCTGACTGAGAATTGAATCAGTGACCTCTTTGTTCCTTGGTCAATGCTCAACCAGTGAATCATACCAGCTGGGCTATGAGAAGCTTGTTAAAATAAGTGGTCTTGTTCAAGAACCACTGAATCAGAACCTTGAGTGAAGGGAAGGGGAGACAGGATTCCAAGTTTCAAAATCAATGTACCAGGCTCCCAATCAAATCCTGTTAGGATGATAAGGTGGTGTAAGTTAAAACTCTCCAAGTTAAGAAAAAAATATATTTCAAATTGGAATAGAAAACAAATGGATGCAATGCTTGAAATTACTAAAGGCATTCAAACAGAAGAGGATTGGGGCCTGGAGAGAGAGGTATGGTTCACTGTTATGTCTCCATAGTTCTACACACTCAGACTCTTCTCTTGGACTCTTTTCTTCATTTGTGCACAAATATCTGCAGGAGTCTCAGGCTTTACAAATGGGTTCCATTTCACCCAGAAACACGGGAGGGTCAAAGTCCAATACTTACTAGCAGGTGTCCTGATCTTTGTTGATTGTGACTTAGTGCACTGATGGCCCAATTCTGCCCTCTCCCTGTATCTTCATGCTTTGCCCAGTGGCCTCACAGTTCTTTTCAATCAAGACTATTTCCATATCCCTTAATTGGGGCTTATCCACATGACCTGGACAAACAGGATCTTAGCAGAATTAAGATACATAGAGGCTTGACAAAGCACTGTGTCTGTTACTTCCCTTCTGCCTGTTCTGCGATTGCTAATATACCAGGTGCCAGCTAGTCTTAGAAGTTGCCTGGAGCTATATGAGAGATACTGAGGGTAAATCAGCATTATTCCACCCAAGGTTCTGCTAAACTAGCCAACAGCCCCTTGATTCTCAATCTTGTAAAAGATCCCAGCCGAGATCAGCCTACGAAACCCACAGCTCATTGAAGGTACACAAATGAGCCCAATGGACACTGGACCCACTCTGAAGCTGATCCTTAAACTCATGAGCTATGATAAATGAGTATTTATTCAAGCCACTGAGTTTTGAGGCAGTTAATATGCAACATGATTGGGGCAAGAGGAAATTGTGTAAAAACATAATCAAGGCCGCTGCATTAAGCTGAGTGCTGCACAATGTTAAGTGGGGCCCTGAGACTAGCTGGGGCAAGGTCATAGGCCAACTGGTTTAAGGCCAGTTACTTGAAGGGAACACTGTGTTGGTAAAGAGAGGTAGACTGGAGCTAGTCAAGAACTATCTCTGTAGCTGCAAAGGAGAGAGAGTACACTAGATTTGGGGGAACTATTGGGTGATTCAAAAGAAGGGAAGGATGAATCTATAAAAGAATTATTGATCCAGTTGAAAAACCACATTAACCTATATGGAAAAAAATAGAATAGCATAAGAAACTAGATTGTGATAACACATTAGACTATTGACGAAAGCTGAAGTTCAAATGTAAAGAGAAAAATAAAAGCTGGAGATATCAAGTCAGAGTTTATGGAGAAGGTGGAATCAGAGGGATGCTTTTTTACATCCTTAAGTTTAATAAAAATGGAACAAACATTCTCAGTGAGACTTACAAAACACTATTAATGTAAAATCTTTGCTTTTATGAAATTACTGCACACAAAAAAGATTTAGGGTTACTATAATTTTTAAATTAATATTAACTTTACTAAAGTTACAAATTGAGAGGCTTGCATTTCTTTCCTTTCTCTCTTTTTTACAAAGCATTTAGATTTAATTTACAAAATTGTGATGCTATTTATAAATCCAGTAAATTTTAAGTCTGACTTTTAAAGGCAATTTTATAGCTTAGTTAATTAAATCTCTGTAAATATTTTAAGCAGCATTTATACATTTAATATATTTGCTTTTATTTTATATGCATTTTAATTATCTGACTAACAAAAAACCTCCTCCAGGAACTTAACCAATTCTTATAAACCTAATAAATTAGAAGCATAAATATATTAAAATTTAAATTATAATAAACCTTACAAAATCATTTGCAAAACCTGATAAAATTATCTTGTTCCTTTAAACTCAAAATTGTAAGCTTAAATTAATTATTCAAAAATGCATTTTAAACTAAAATCCAATATTTTACCAGGTAGATCTGTGAGTTTTGACTTGGGAGACATCTGGATGTGTGGGCAGGTGCTCTGATGTTACAATACCTAGGATGACCATGGGCATTTAGCAGTTGGCAACCAGGGATGCTCAACCTCTTATAATAAGTGAGAAGCAACAGCTCCTGAGCTCTAGCCAGTTTGACACAGTGGACAGAGCATCAGCCTGTGGACTGAAGTGTCCCAGGTTCGATTCCAGCCAAGGGCACATGCCTGGGTTGTGGGCTCGATCCCCAGTAGGGGACATGCAGGAGGCAGCTAATCAATGATTCTCTCTCATCATTGATGTTTCTATTTCTCTATCCCTCTCTCTTCCTCTCTGAAATCAATAAAGAAGTACACATATTTTTTAAATTATTTTTTAAAGCACCTTGAATGTGTTAGGTAATGTAGTTTGGGTTCTTCCAGAAGCTGACTCTGACAGAAGATTCACTTTCAAGTACTTTTTTCGAGTGAAGAAAACACTGATTTTTAGGTGGAAAGAGAGACAGGAGAAGAAATAGGGCAATCAGGATACTTTATCAAGTCAGCTTCTACTGAGGCATTCAGAGCACAACTCAGCTGAGGACACTCTGAGAACCAACCTATGGCACAGGCCTCTGGGTCACCTCACCTTAAGGGAGAGAGAGGGGAGCACCAGCACACCAGCTTCCACCCTCGTTGAGGGTGTTATGCCTCCTACACTTCAGGCAAAGCAAATAGGACCCTGGCAGCCAGAGAAAGCTCCTCAGGCCAAAATCAAAACCAAAACCAAAACCAGATGTTCCATGCTTGTTTCTCTTCAACTCTTCAGATTGCAGCACACTGAATAGAAAGAAAATGAGTTTAAGTGTAGGGATTTGATGAATTAACTTGTTAACATCCCCTTGATTATAGAAGTAGCCATCCAAAGAAGTATGCTAATTCAGGCTGTGAGACATCAGAGCATCTGATCATCTAGAGTTTGACCCTCCTTTGCTTCCTGGAGGTAAATAACGGTTGTTTAGAACAAGTGAGACCAAACAATTAACAAGAAGGAGAGAAAGGCCACGCTGGTCTCAGTCCCCACATAGACATGTCTGCTTATTGGCAACTGCTGTATACGTTGTGTGTGCTGGGTGGGTGGTGATAGATGTCACCTTTCCCAGTCTCCACCAGTTTTTGGAAAAGTCTCTAAAATGTGAATCCATGGGAGAGTCCATAAGAGGAAAAATGGAACTGAGCTGAGATTAAAAATGTAAAGCAATGTTTATTAAGGCATAGGCCCATGGAAGTGTGTCGTGGAGGCCCAGGAATGGTCTGAAAGTATATGTTAACATTTGTGCAAGTATGGACAGAGTCCATAGCTTTCACTAGCCTCTTTAAGGAGACCAAGGACTTCACACAAGAATAAGAAGCATTTATTTAACATGGAAGTCTAGTGACAGGGGAGAAAACAAGAGAAATGTAACTAACACCCACAAATATCAAATACAAATTATGTCCTGGCCTTCACAAGAACCCAGTTAAATTTGGAGAAACAAGGGGATTTATATGCTCAAGGACACAGCAGGAAAATGGTGTAGCTGGTAATCCAACTTCGATGCTTTCCTGACTCGCAAGCATATATCATCCCCATCATGCTGCCCCATTGTCTCCTGAGGGTCCCAGAGTGAAGAACCTTGAACATATATTTTCCAAATATTCTGAACAGTCAAGGGAGAGAAGGAACTAATTTAATAGAAATTGAAGTGATCCAAAAAAACTTGATATAGTGCAGAGTATTTTAATATGGTCATTCCCTCTAGGCCCCACAGACCTCAGTCCTGTGGCTATGACTGCCCCTGAGCCTGCACCTGGAATGGTGGATACTTACATTAAGTTCCTCATTATACAGAGAAAGAAAAAGTAAGTATTATGTCCATTCTCTGGGCAATTAAATGCAACTCATTTGAGGACCAATTATTCATTAGAATGACCCTAAAATTAAAAACATACTGTACTACTTAAAGTTGAATTGAAGTTCATCTCATTAGAGTAAGAAGTTTTGAAAGTTTCTGATTTTTAAGTGTTAAGCACAGAATCTTTATCTCCTTGAAATCTTATTTTTTCCTTCTCTATTCCCCAAAATTTTTCCTAGAGGGGCGCTAAGGACATCCTCATCACCACATACAATACTTCATGGTCTAAATAATTTAATTATTTTTTTCTGCATAAAAATATTACTTTTTCATTGTGAGCAATAGAAAACCCAAACAAAAAATGAAAACTATAAAAATAATGCAAAATCCCAGCTCATAAAATATTAACTGTGAAGCATTTGGTTCCTAGCATTTCTGATAGATGATAGATAGACACATGTATTTTTAATAGACATAATAGAGGGCAAATATGCATGTCCAGGGAGTAGCAATGTCCCACAGTAGAAAAATTCCGTGTTCACTCACTGTTCTGCATCCTGAAGATAATGTGTATGTGCAGGGGGGAGGAGAAGGGGCAGGGAACAAAAAGGTGGACATAGATAAAGCAGAAGTGAGATTGATATTCATTCTTTGTACTTTCAACAAATATCCATTAGGGTGTACTCTGAGCAGTGCAAGGTGCCATGGGTTCAGCAATGAGAAGTGCCTTTAGACTAAGGGGAAGCTCATCTACAAATCAATAAGGAAACCAAAAGCAGTACAAGAAGAGCCAGGACAGTGGGAACATCTAGCTCAGATTTGGTCAGGAAAGAGGTTAAGCTCAGAGGATACTTTCTAAAGGGTCTGACATGTGGCCAGGGACTGAAGAACACAGAGAATGGAGCCAGACAAGGGGTGGCACAAGGGTCTTCTCAGCAGAAGAGATTTCTGTTAACAATAACATAGCACTAGAAAGAAGGCGGCTCCTGGGTATAGAGGGTAGCAGGCTTAAATGAGGCAGGAACTTGGAGACAGTTTCTTGTCCCCTCACACTCCTTGGATATAACCCTTAGCTACACAGTCCACACACTCATAGCACAAGTATAGATTGCATGTGGCTATTCACAAATTGTTATTCTCAATGCCACACATGTGCTCCATAAACAAACACACCCACATATAATGAAAGCAAAAAAGAGTGAAAGTTAGAGTAAGACAGGTTTCAGGATGCACAGAAGAAAAACTATTCTAATGTGATGGCTACCAAAGGGAAAGAGGAAAAAGTGAAAGGAGCAAAGGAAGAGGGAGGAAGAGCAGCAGGGAGTAAGGAGAAGGTGGAAGGTGGGACAAGACTTGAAAAGCAATGGTCTCTCCTTCACTGGAGATGTCTTAGCAAAGGAGATTTCTACAGACTGTGGAATGGTAAACAGACCATCCTTCCCTAGCATTTTATGATTCTACAATCTGGGGTCAAACAAACGACAACATTATTTCTCTTGTTCTTTGTGTTTGAATGGACAAAAATATTCATATCAAGATGTTAAATTCATCTGTTGCTGGACAATGGGATTACAGGAGACTTTTATTTTCAAGTGTCTTAGTAGATATGCTGATTCTTCAAAGTCTTCTTTTGCCCCCCCCCCCCCTATTGAGCATTTAAGAGAACATAATCAGGGTATATAGTCAAGTGTTAGATATTAAGAAAGTCAAAATAGTATTATTTTCATGTAAATTACCTGAAATTTATTTGGCAAGGTGGATAGAGCATTGGCCTGTGGACTTAAAGGTCCCAGGTGCAATTCCAGTCAAGGGCCCGCACCTTGGTTGTGGGCACATCCCCAGTAGGGAGTGTGCAAGAGGCAGCTGATAGATGTTTCTCTCTCATCAATGTTTCTAACTGTCCCTGTGTCTTCCTCTCTGTAAAAAATCAATAAAATGTATTTTTTAAAAAGACAAAAACATGAAAATCCTTTCATAGAATAATGGTTACATGTTATGGTACATTTATAAGAAAAATGTTATGCAGCAGTTTGAAAATACATACAGTTTTATCATTTTAAAAAGTATACATTCACATATAATACACAGAAAATAATGAGAAGCATACACATTAAAGATAGACTCTCGCCGAAACTGGTTTGGCTCAGTGGATAGAGCATCAGCCTACGGACTGAAAGGTCCCGGGTTCGATTCCGGTCAAGGGCATGTACCTTGGTTGCGGGCACATCTCCAGTAGGGGGTGTGCAAGAGGCAGCTGATCGATGATTCTCTCTCATTGATATTTCTAACTCTCTATCCCTCTCTCTTCCTCTCTGTAAAAAATCAATAAAATATATTAAAAAAACAAAGATAGGCTCTCTTCAGAGGTGAGTCAGAAATAAACAAACACATGGTAGATCAAAAGAGACATGTTTATATGCATATGTATTGTATCATTTATTTTATCTTGTATATGTATTGTATCAATATTTTATATTGAGACCATGTCTTATTTGTAAGGTTAATCATTATATTTTTTTAAAGAGATGGTTTTATATTGCCTCAAATATTTGGAAGAAGAAGGGAATAGAGACATCACTTAGTTCAAACGCCTAAATATTAAGATCAAGATCCTGGTGCAAAAGTTATGAAATTACTCAGAAGAGACAGAACGCTTGTGCCCTGAACTATACCTTGTGTCCTGACCCAAACCCAGTGCTCTCCGTGCCCCTCAGGGGCACTGCAAGTGTTCTTTAATTTTGAGCCCAATATCAGTAATTTTTGTGATTTAGATGACGACGATCCTAAGGGTAGTAAGTCTTCTCTAAGTGCAAGCAGATGTGTGCATTCCCCGGTATAGGAAACAGAATGGAGTGGAAATTAATTATAACCACATTGCTCCCCTGATTAATCACAATGAGCTGGTAGTCATGCTTCTCCATGGACGGCATGATAATTGTCCATTGAGGAGTTTATGGTCCTAATTATTTAGTATTAAAGGTCTCCTCTGGAGCCGCCCAGCAACACTGGATCTAATACATGGGGTAAATGCATTTGTTTAAACAGGCTTTTACAAGGCATTAGAGTTGCAGGCACAACAAACAGTCCCCCAAATTGGAAGTCAGCTGTGAGAAACCTGCCAAGGACAGCACCAGACACTGAGAATTTGTGAACGCAGATGTCTGCGCAGCTTCTGAATTGTTTACAACAACTGCAAACACACACCTCTCTTTACAGATAATTTACCGTCTGGCGGGATCAGCTGTTTTCCTTTCTGTCCCTTCCGCGCAGAAACTCTCTGCTGTCCACATTGCCTGAAAGAGACCTGAGCCTTTTGAAGTTCAACACCAGGATCAAGTAACAACCAGGGACCATTTCGCGGTGGGAGAAAAAAAAAAAAAATAGCATTTGGCCCCATGTCCACATTCCACTCCATTGTTCATTTACCAAAACGAAAATTATAATAAAAACAAGATTATGGACTTTATATAGGCCTATAAAATAACTCCGGAAAATTACAGATCCAGGAAAAAAATAATCAAAAACTTCAGTATCAGCTGTAAAACTTTCTAAAAATGCAACAAATAATGTAATAAAGAACAGAGGTAGAGTTTGGCTCTCAACTGCGTTGCCCACCTGCAAGTTATTTTTAGGCATCCCCAGGATGGAAAGGAAAGCATAAAAACATAAGGAACTTTCCACAAGTCCCCATTAGAAAAGCGCTCTGCGGTTGAATCTTCACTCAGCTTCCAAGCTGAGCCTTGGCTCAGCTATGCACGGACTTTGGATAAACGAAGGATAAAGAAAAATAAGCAAAATAAGATAAAGAGGAAAGACAAACACGCATGTCCCGGTACAGGAAGAGAGGAATGAAACTATGTGAGTCAGTCCCTTGAAAGCTGTGTTATTTCTCCTCGTTCAGGCTCAATGGTAATTGTGCTCACCCCATAAGCTGCCAGGTGCTTGAGGAGAAGCTGTAAAAACCACTTTTCTCTCTCTTGCTGGCTTCTCAAAATTAACCAGATTGGTCACTAGAAAGCTATTTTTCAGATTGGGTTGAAAAAAAATAAAAAAAAAAAAAAAAACTATGGCGAAGATTATCCCTACATATTTTCTTTACACCCTCATAATCTGTTATTAATGACAATGGGATCTAAAAGGGAGTGCCAGCTTGCAATCATGCTTTTATTTAGAGGATGATGAATTATAAAATTACCCAACAACCACAAAATATGTCCTGAAGACCAATATTACTGGCCCTGATTTTTCCCCAGTAAATTTTAAAAATGGTATTTCAGGTTGCCTGGATATCCTAATTGAACATAATGCCATCATAAATACCAGATTTTGTGGCTAAGCAAAGTATATTTAGAGGAGTCCTAGTCAAGTGTGGGTAACTTGCAGAGGTTTGTGATTAACAATCATGGAACCCTTCTCGGAAGGTCATCAACAGCATTCCCACTGGGCCTATCCATAGCAGTCATCCCCTCTGGCCACACCCTCCTCAGTGTGGTTGCACTCTCTTCTGGATTTTCTCTTGCACTTCTGCCCCTGCTCTCTGTCTTTGCTCTGTGTCCTCTGTTTCTACCTCTCCATCTTCAGCATGTAGACCAGGCTTTAGTCTGGGCCCCTTTTCATCTTGGTCTTCCCTCTTTTCCATTAAATCATATCCCTTCCTTGGCCTTTAATAGCATCTCTAGTGTATATCCAACTTGGAGATTCCCCCTGATCTTCATTCTCTTATCACCCATTGTTTCCTTGATCTTTCTACCAAAATATCTAAGTCATTTCAAACTTAATATGACCCCAAACAGAATCATTCCTTTCTCTCTTACCTGCATGTTAAATGGCACCATCACCTGTCTTGTTGCTCAAAGACAATAAACTTAGACACCATCCCTAAATCTTCGATTGTCCTGATCCCTCACATCCAATCCATTACCTAATCATTCATTTTTATCTCCAAAAGCATATCTCAATGTGCTCCATTCCTTTCCTGCCTGGCTACTAACTAGGTCTGAGTTCTCTTCACTTTGCCAGGACTATAGTGAGAAGGTTCCTAACTGGCTTTCATGCTTCTGTAAATGCCCACTTGCAACCTGGTTTTTGCAGAGAAGACAGAGAGATTGTTTTAAAAGTGTAATTTCAATCAACCATAAACATATACATTTTTTTCTTTGGTGAAAATGTGTTGATTATGCTTATATGGCTGCATATCAGCCTAATCAATGGACACAGACAACAGGGGCGTGGGAACATGAATAGGAGGTGGGGGGTAATGGTGGAATAAGCACATATGTAATACCTTAACCAATAAAGAAATTTAAAAATAAAGCCCCTTAATAGCTTCTCGCTTTAGCAAATCTGAATTACCCATAGGCCCAAAGTGACTTTCCCTGTCCAGTACAAGCACTTGGACTTGCCATGCTGATATTCCTTCTGTTTTCAGTAAAATCACTTTCCTGCACCAAGGCCTTTGCACTTGCTATACTGTTTATCTGGAACTTCTCTGTTTGTTTTCCTCACTCAGCTTCAGAGTTTTGGCTTCTCTTTCTTGTCTTTAGACTTCAACTTTACCCATCATTATCTCAGTATCATAGACTTTATTACCCATTTGTTTCCTTCTGTACTGACTGACCCCTTCCTTCTAACGCACAACCACCTTGTTGAGAACAAGTATATCAAACCCCTCATTTATTGCTGTACCACTAGTGCCTGGAATAGTGACTGTATACTGTAGGTACTAAGTATAGATATATTAGGTGAATGAATGACTGATGGAGGAAACAAGTGAATGAGAATCAGTAGTAGAAAGGGAAGAAATGAAATATCATATGTACAATGAAGCTCACAGTCCAATTGATGAGGTAGACATGAATATTTATAATATGTTGTCCAGGGATGGGGGAACCATTTTTCTGCCAAAAGCCATTTAGATATTTATAACATCACTTGAGGGCCATACAAAATTACTTACTTAAAAATCAGCCTGCTCTATTTGGTCAAACATTTAACTAACTCACTCCTAATGCCTTGGCAGGGCCAGACCCAATGATTTCATAGGCCCTAGGGTAAGCATTCCCCACTCCTGTAAGCAGTAGAAGTACTACATAAGATATTAACACAGACAGGCTGCAACTTATTATTTGGGCA
Organism: Pipistrellus kuhlii; assembly: GCF_014108245.1. Lineage (NCBI taxonomy): Eukaryota > Metazoa > Chordata > Mammalia > Chiroptera > Vespertilionidae > Pipistrellus > Pipistrellus kuhlii. Next base: position 190,073,079 of record NW_023425404.1, on the reverse strand, counting down.
GGAAGTGACCAAAAGGGGATGTTTCTGAGCTACTGTTTCCAAGAATGCTTATGGCATCAGTATTTGCTTTGGTGCCCTTGTTTTCTGACTAAAGTGGTGCTGTTTCCATACTGACATCCAAGTGGAAATTTTAAAAGAGGCTTTAAAACCCCATTCCCTAAGACACATCCACAGAAACTAACAGGAAGCTAATGAGAACACAGGAAACATGAATTGAGATGAGAGGAATGGAGAACTGAAACAAGCCTAGAATGGCGGAGTCGGTGGGGAGCTGCAACATCCATGCAAATAAATTAATAACACTCACCAAGGCTACCCTTTGAGTATAGGGATGTTCTGAGAGAAGGGTTTACTAGGAGAAGGAAGACCTTTGAAATAGGAAGCAACATCTTTTTCAAACTTTAAATAATGTAAACCTGTTCACCTTCTCCTTAGTAATAAGTATCTTCAAGGCATCAGATATGGGTTAAAATATACACATATAATGGATATGTCTCTAACTATAATCTTTCATTTTGCCATTGTTAATTTCATACCTATGCTTTCTGTGACATCCTCTTCCCCTACACCCTGTTCTTCCTATTTTACTCCCAGCACTTATTTCCTTTACAAATAGTATATATTTGACATGTTATATTTACTGTTTATGTTCACATGTTAATGATTTGTTTATTGTGAAAATATATGCTCTACAGGGAAAGGATTTTGTTTTGCTCAATAACAAATCAAGCTCCTACAACAATGCCTGGCACACAGCAGGCACTGCATGGATATTCAGGAAATTAATTATCTAAATAAAGTGGTTACTATTTTTAAAAGGTAAATATTTCCTTAGTTATTCCTAATTCTATAATGCTTCACTAAATTTATTGGATCTGCGTCAAAATATGTAGATGATTGCCTATTTTAATGTTTATCAATTCTCTAGTTCCAAATGTTAGCATGCTCTGTTTTAGCAAATTTGAGTGAGAACAGATTTAGTGTAAATAAACAAACAGAACAAAAAATACCTGATGACTCATTTTCAAAAATATTCTGCTGATGCAAGATATATATTTCAGTTAGTGACTCCTCCTTTAATACCTCATTGATTGATACTCTAGACAAGAACCAGCTTTCTCTCAGAGAGCATGGTGTTTGGAAGCAGAAGACCTGGATGGAAGCCCTGGCTCCAGCAATCACCAGATACTTGCTTGGATTACTTGTTCTTTGTGTTATGACAATAGCCACATCTGCTCTCACAAGTAATTGTGAATTATCATGCTTGTGAGAGAGTTTGTAAACTATACACTGCTGACCCAGAATCTCCTAAATTATGTTCTAGAGTACACTAGAGTTCCTTGTGATATTAATAAATATATAAAAACATGGCTAAGCAAACCACAATGGGTTTCTGAGCCTTTAATATGCTAAGTGCATAATGAATATCCAAGAGGGAAATATAGTATGCTTTAACTCCCTGATTTTTTCTTAAATATAAGACTCTTTTCTCAAGTTTCACCAATTCTTCCAGAAAATATTCTTTAATTGTTTGACTATAGAAGCTTTAATTATATTCATACTGTATAGGCAACTAATTAACTGCTCAAACTACTTAAAAAGCATCTTTACGGATGCATAGATGTCTTCATTTAGTTAAATGCTACTTCATATTTTGAAATTTTTAGTATTTTATTTTATCAAAAGTATATTTATTCTGTAGTTCTTTTATAATAGCAAAAAAGAATGGGATACTTAGATAAGTTTAACAAAAGTAGTGTAAGAATTTTGAGATGGGAATAGAATTATGTTAAGAAATAATTTAAATAATATCTATCTAATTGCAATATTTTATAGTCATAAAATTCAAAATTTCAGTATTGTTAACATGACAATTATTCTCAGTTGATATATAGATTCAATACAAACCCTATCAAAATACCAGCAGTGTTTTACATGAGATGGAAATTGGTCCAAAAATGTATATGAGATTATAAAAGCCTAAAATAGCCAAAAAATGTCTAGGAACAAAGGAACAAAACTAGGAGAATTTCACTTACTAATTTTAAACTTATTTTAAAGCTATAGTTATAAAGAGAGAATGGTATTGGCAGAAGAATAAACATGCACGTCAATGGAACAAAATTAAAAATCTAGAAATAAAACCTTATGTTTATAGTTAATTGGTTATTGACAAAGATATCAAGAACATTAATTACGGGAACAATTAATATTTTAAGAAATAGTAATGGGACTATTATGCATTCATTACAATATGAATTTAGACTCTTATCAACACATAAAAATTAACTCAAAATTATTATAGACTCAAATATAAGAGCTAAAATAATACAACTTTTGGAAGGTAATATAGAATATCTTCTGGATCTTGGGTTAGGCAACGTTTTTAGATATGACACAGAAAGTATAAATCCAAGTGGCAGGCATAATAATGGGCACAAAATGTAAATTTTCTAATCCCAAGAAACTATAAATATGCTCAGGTATGAGACAAGAAGGTATTAACTTTGCAGATGAAATCAAGGTTGCTAATCACCTCACCTTAAAATAAAGACATTTATTGTCAGCTCTCCAGGAAGGCCCAATGTAACCAAAGGAAGTTTAAAAGCAGAAAAGAGAGCAAGATGGAGGAGTCAGAGTTAGATCAGAGAGATGTAATGTGAATACCTGATGATTTTGGCTTTGAAAATTTAGGAAGAGAGCCACGAGCAATGGAATAGGCAACTTCTAAAAGCTGGAAAAGACAAGGTAATGCATTCTCCTCTAAAACTTCAGAAGGAACACTGCCCTGCCAACACCAGTTTTAGACACATTTCCGAATTTAGAATTACAAAACGTTAATATAATAAATTTATGCTGTCTTAAGCCACTAAATTTGTGCAAATTTGATACAATTCAGAGAAATCTGATGCAGGAGAAAAAAATTTAAGACCTTGGGGTAAGCAAACGTTTCTTAGATGTGATACCCAAATCACAGTACATACAATTGTTTAAAATGATAAATTTGACCTCATCAAAATTCATTGCATCTGTGCTTCAAAATACATTATTTAAGAAATTTAAAAATAAGCAATGGAATAGAAGAATGGACTTCTAAAAATTTATATCTGGTAAAGGGCTAATATCTTGACTATACAGAGCATGTTAATACCTCAATAATAAGAAAGTAAACAGCCCAACTAAAATAGACATAAGTTTGAATATACATTTGAAGATTAAAAAAGTGGCTAACAAGTATAAAAAAAATGTGTCCAACATCACCAGTCATTAGGAAATGCGAATCAAAATCAAAATTAGCCGGAACTGGTTTGGCTCAGCGGTAGAGCATCGATCTGCGAACTGAAAGGTCCCAGGTTTGATTCTGGTCAAGGGCATGTACCTTGGTTGCAGGTACATGCCCAGTAGGGGGTGTGCAAGAGGCAGCTGGTCGATATTTCTCTCTCATTGATATTTCTAGCTCTCTATCTCTCTCCCTTCCTCTCTGTAAAAAATCAATAAAATATATTTAAAAAAAAAATCAAAATTAGATGCCATTTCACATTGACTAGAATTGCTATAATAAAATTCACATACAAAAAATAAGTGAATGTGAGAAGCGAGACACCTTAATACAATGCTAGTAGCAAAATAAAATAGTGTGGCCACTTTAGAAAAACAGTTTGAGGGTTTCTTAAAAAGATAAACATGTATTTGCCATATAACCCAGGAGTCCCACTCTTAGGTATTGATCCAAGAAAAATGAAAATATACATCCACACAAACACTTGCACACAAATGTTCTTAACAGACCTATTCATAATAGGCAAACATTAAAAACAGCTTAAATATCTCTCAAATGATGTGTTAGAAAAAGTGGTATTTCCATGCAATGGCATACTATTTAGCAATAAAAAAAGAAAGAAAGAAACTCCTGACACATGCTACACCATGGACAAACCTCAAAAACATTGTCCTGAGTGAAAGAAGCCAAACAGAAGAGAACATATATCATATTATTACTTTTATATAAAATGCCCAGAAAAGGCAAACCTATAGAGACAAATAATAGTTGTTACAATGGGAAGCCTGAGGGACTTGAAGGTGTTTATTGCTGTTATACAAAGTTTCTAATACTTATTTACTGTAATGGTTGCACAACTTTTAAATTTCCTTAAAATTATTCAATTGTATAATTGTAATAGGTGAATTATATGATATAGAAAATGTACCTTATTGAAATTATATAAAAAAGTACTTATTCTGCCATAAAGTTGTGGTTCTAAAAATGATTCCTGAGTCTGGTCCGTAATATTTCTTCTGTCCTTGGTTTAAAACAATTCCCAAAAGAGCCTCCAAATCAATAAAGGCTAGATTTAATGCTATACTGTCCAATTAAGAGAGAGATTTTCAGAAAACACGTTTGCTTGGGAAAGTGAGATGTGATTATGAAGCTATTGTTTTTGAAATCAGTTTATATAATTTACCAAATATATAATGTTGACAACTCCACACTTACACATTTTTACTGCCTGTGAAATACATTGTTATGATAAAACTTCTACTTTAAAATAAGCAAAGATAAATATTAACTAACACAAGAGCTTATCATCTGTCAATGGGAAAATCAAATACACATATACACTGGAGGCTTCATCCTCATATTGAACTTGCCATTCACTATGAGGCAGTTTATCAGCAAGGAAGAAAATAAAAGGTATAATTTAAAATATAAATTTGGTAAAGCAATTTTTGAAAATATTTTATTTAACTCTTACAGAGTTATCACTAATCACCTCAATAATTTTCTCCAACAAGGCCTCTACAGTTAGAATTTACAGTAAAATTGAAGATAACAAAACATATAACTCACTAACATGTCATGCAGAGAACCGTTAAATAAGGGACACGATTGCAAAATCAAAACCTGGATGCATTTTTTATTATTATTTTCAAAGAAAGAACTTCTGGCACACATCCCAGACTCCACATTCAGAGCAGAAATTAAAGCAATTAAAGTATCATTGAGAATTAGTGATAATTATGTAACAAACAGTGGGTCTCGCTTCCTAACTCTAAATAAGTCACCATAAATAGAAATTCCAAATCTCTTATTTTTCAGTTACTATAAGCAACATTTGCAAAAAGCTAAGCCAAGGTGGGGGATAAGCGAGAAATAAAATGTTCAGGAAAAAGTGGGATTTTAGGACTTCCCCTTTCTGCCTCTGGTTCATAAAAACTGATTTATAGGGAATATAATATTCATAGGAAGTGCATTAATGACATTAAATCTAATACTCCTGGAAAGAATTGAGCTAAAATCCATTAAAATGAACTCAGAAAGATGTGATTGGTTGAGATTTTGAAATAGCCATAGATAATATTATCTGATGATAATTCATTAGATGGACATCTGTTTAAACATTAATTAAAGCTATACATATATTTGATAATTATTCTATCATCTTTTAAGAATAAACTGAAGTAAAATTATTATTCTTTTGTAGATTTCTCAAATTTTCAAATTACTACCGTGTTTCCTCAAAAATAAGACATCCTCCGAAAATAAGACCTACTTACAGGTTTCCTTCTGAGTGAAATATAAGGCATTCCCCCAAAATAAGCCCCCTCCTAGGTTAAATAAGAGAGATTTGGTCCACTGATTCTGAAAGAAATGGAGTCACAAGAAATTCACCAGGAAATTCAGGAATTGGATTGTTATGATGATGTTCCAGAAGATGATGACATGATTGTCATTGAATAAATGAGCAAATTCTTGATACTATAGGATTCACAGTTTGTCTGGTTTGTGTTGACAACTACCGTACTACCATACCGTATACAGGTAATAAATTTCCTTTATTTTCATTTAACAGTAAATGTGTACCGTATTCTTCACGGAAAAATAAGACATCCCCTGAAAATAAGACCTAGCGCATCTTTGGGAACAAAAATTAATATAAGACACTGTCTTATTTTCGGGGAAACAGCGTAGCAGTAACTGCTCTAGTAAAATGTTTAGTATGAGTTAAGAATTTCAAAATATACACTGCATTTTATAGTAAATTATTTCCATATAAATTTTCCAAAAGCCAGTGATCTAAAATGTAAAAAGCTCTTGTTACCCTTCCAAAAAAATTCAATAAAATATATGCAGATTTAAAGGATCCAATATTGGGAGGGTCATAAAATATCTGTTTAGTAAGCATTCATAAAATCCATTTTATATAAGGAAAATAGGGATTTTCTTATAGTCAACATTGTTTGGTACAAAAAGCTACTTTCAAATTGTATCACGTTACACTATTAGTTAAACATCAAAGGAAGGCAGACTTTGTTTTATCCACAAAATAAATATGTGCACTAAATCTGCATGCTCAAATAATCAATTTAATGACTCCTTTATCACACTTAAGAATGCACAAGCAAAACACGTCCCCCATTAAAAGTATATGCTCTCAAAGAAATGACTACACTTTAATACAAATATGATTAATGATTGAAGAAGAGTATTATAAATCTCCACCATCCTAGCCACGACTTCAGAAACAAGTGAGGTTAGACCATTTTAATCTGTTCAGCCTTCTTTTTCCTTTGAAAATTCATACTCAAACTTCCTGCTTGGTCCAGAATAGTGGCTTCTTTAGACACCTAATTTCATCTTTTGAAAATATATTTTTGCCTCTGCACCACCATCAAGATAGCCACTAACAAGCTGAATGGAAGTTAAGACTAAAAGTGCAAATAGGATCCTGTATGGACAGGCTAGGATAGTAGTAGTAGTAGTAGTAGTAGTAGTAGTAGTTCTATATAATAAAAGCCTAATTTACTTTGTTCAGTCATCCATTCAATCAATCAAAGTGTAATATGCTACACTAGCTGGTTAGGCTCAGTGGATAAAGCATCGGCCTGCAAATCAAAAGGTCCTGGGTTTGACTCCAGTCAAGGGCACATACCTTGATTGCAGGCTCCTCACCTGGTCATGGCTCATGCAGGAGGCAACCCATCAATGTGTTTCTCTCATATTGATGCTTCTCTCTCATTTTCTCTCTCTCTTCTACTCTCCCTAAAAAATCAATAGAAAAATATCCTCAGGTGAGGATTTAAAAAAAAAAAAAAAGTCTAATAGTTTAATGATATTCTAAGGCCACTCAACCTCTTGCTATGATGTGCACTGACTACCAGGGGGCAGACACACATTGACCGGTAGGTTAGCTTATTGTGGGATCCAATAGGACTGAGTGAGACAGCTAGACACATCCTGGAGCCCTCCTGTGATCCCTTCCCCCAAGTTGGCCAACCTCCCTCATCTCTCCCCAGCCTCAATCATGCATTGGTGGGGTCCCTTAGCCTGGCCTACACCCTTTTGCAATCCAGGACCCCTTGGAGGATGTCGGAGAGCCTGCTTCAGCCTGATTCCGCAGGCCAGGATGAGGGACTCTAGTAATAATATAATAGAAGTCTACTTTTGTCATACATAACCTCATTAAAAATTTACAACAGGGTGAAGAATTGGTAGCATTATTTATGGATAAAAAGCCTAGATTTAGAGATGTTTACTAACATATGGTCTATCTTCCCATGATTGAAGAGGAAAGAAGGCATTAGACCCCAGACTCCAATAACCCACAATGCATCAACCACTCTGCTTGGCACTGAGGACACAACTATAAGTAAAAAAGACAAAGGCCTATTAGCAGTTTTACCACTAAAATATATCTGCCTTATATTGGTCTCTGAGCCAGGATCTTTCCACACTCTGCTAACATGCTTCTCTGCTAATATAATAAAGTCAAAGAGATTCTTGGAATTATATTAATGGCGGAAGGGGATGGGTTTCACCCTGCTATGGATGCTGAGAACTTTCCCTTCTGTACCAGCAAAATTACTCTCACGTCAGGAAGTCTACCATCAATTGCTGGGAGTTGCAAATATGTGTGCATGCAGTTCAAACGGGATTTGGGAAGGTCACACAGGAACCTTGGGTGCAGAGATACCCAGACAACAACTCAGAGAGCTACCCATGAAAGAACCTCCACTAAGACTGTAACACAAGCATGTCAAATTTGTGACCCATGAGCTACATGCAGCCCACAAGGATTATTTTTGCTGCCCAGCCAATATAACGGTAAGACAAGTTTTAATAAAATCTTCATAACTTAATTTTTGATAATATCCTGTTACACATAACTATTAATAATGAACTACAATATTCCCTAATGACTGATTACTATAATCATGTTGCATTCACTTCCCTTACACCCCTTACACGTAGGCGCACCATTTCTCTCCACTAATACTAACAGCGAATATTTTAGCAGCTGATTGCCATGTCATTAGTCTTGTATTGACTTGTCTGGTGTGCACAAAAGAAAATATTTCACTTCCAGAGAACAAGAAAATATGTTTATTCGCATTACACTTATTAATTTGTGCAGCTATTCAGTGTCTCGTAAGTTAATGTTCAAGAAAAAAATATTATTTTTTATTAAAACATTCTATTATTATATGCTAATGATTAATCATTTATTTCAGCCCTTTGTATTCAACATCTCTCTATAGAAATAAACCTATGTTTCTATGAAAATTGAAACTTTTGGTTTTTTGCGGCCCACATATATTATACTTAAACCTTGTTTATTTGGCCTGTGTTCTTTGAGTTTGACATGCATGATGTGATAAATTCAACTAGATGACTCCTCAGCATAGGAGACACTCAGTGTTCATTCATGAGCAAAAAAAGCTTTAAGACATCAAATGATCTTTCATGTGACTTTCTGGAGCTGGAACCAGAAGATACTGGCAGTCTTACTGCTACTGAAGGGTCACTTTTAGCAGACCCCTTAGCAGTCCCAGAGGGACTCTCTAAAGACACACATCTATCCAATCCTTGCCTACCTTCCCAAAACCCAACTAAAGTTCATCTAGCCTGGATGCTAGGGCATAAACCATATAGTCTTCCTTTATCCTCATTCCAACCTTTGTTCAAAAGTATGCTTTTTAATCTGCATTGTTCAGAGGCTTCTTTGCTTGTGTCCTATGAGTCTTCCTTCTCCTAACAAAAATCCTGTTCTTGTATATTAAAAGACATTTTATAAACTAATGTCTTAATCATCTCTGAGAGCCTATTTTAAAAACATTTGTTTCATAAGAACTTTAATTTTCCCCAAAGCAATAGTATAACTCTGAATGAATAGGCCAAGAATCTCAGAGAGGAAGTGCCAAATGAAATGGGGCAATGCTTAATTTTATGAGATATTTTCCCCTACAATGGTTAATATTTATTGAATGCTAACCATATGCCAGGCATTCAACAAGAAGGCTCACTTGCTTTACCATATGAAACATCATAAAATAACCCTATATAGATGACTCTTCAACAACACCAGTTTAAACTGGGCAGGTTCATTTACAGGTGGATTCCCCCCCCCCCCCCCAATATTCAATCAGACCCATTCCACATCCACAGATTCAACAAATCACATACCAAAAACAGTATTTTCCATTTACAGTTGGGAGTCTGCAGATACAGAGGGCTGACTGTATAAATTGTTCTATGCCATGGACTTTGGTATGCACGGGGGTTTCTGGAGCCTCTAAGAATATCAAGGGACACGGTAGTTACATTTTTGAGGAGTCAAAGTTATACTGGGATTCTTACTTTGTGGGAGATTGGAGCACCTAACCCCCATTGTTTAAGGGATGCTTGGCTGTGTGGCTCAGTGGCTTAGTGTTGACCTATGAACCAGGAGGCCATGGTTCCATTCCTGGTGAGGGCAAATGCCCAGGTTACAGGCTCCATCCCAAGTAGGGGGCATGCAAGAGGCAGCAGATCAACAATTCTCTCTCATCGTTGAAGTTTCTATCTATCTCTCTCCCCTGCTCTCCCTTCTTTCTCTGAAATTGGTAGAAACATTTTTTTTTTTGAAAAAGGGATGACTCTGTGTAATGTACTATTATTATTCCCTTTTTACAAATTAAAAACTGATGCTTAGGTAATATTTTCAATTCTATTCAACTAAATGCATATTTTCCTCACATTGACATATATTTAGTGGCCTTTGTGTCCCTAAAAGACATCAAAACCCTCTAATGTGACATAATGGCACTTCATATCTTTACCAACCTCTGTTTTTAGTATCATCTCTTCCACACTATTCATCTCTCCCTAATCCTCATTCCTACCTATCCAACTATACAAACATTTTGACTTGCATGATCTTCGTAGATTTGTACATTTTAACATCATTTCTGGTGCCTCAAATGTTTCTCTTCATTCCCTTTTAATTTAGGAAATCCTGCTTCTCAGAGTTTCATCCTAGTTCAAACAGCTTGGCCCAGCATTCCTCCAAGGTGGAGTTAGACATTTCCTTCTTTGTGTGTGTTTGTATCCATTCTTATCTCCCAGCA